>NC_090241.1:29185640-29485640 GCF_024489055.1 Chanodichthys erythropterus
TATTAAGGCCTTTGGACAAAAAAAAAAAAAAAAATTACCCGTCACGTCAATGGCCCATCTTTTGTTGCAAACCTGAGTCTGTTTGAATTCAGAGTTAATTTGGTTAGTGAGAAAGTTATAATCCAAAATCTAGGTCTGGGAACCACTAATTACAAAAGCAATCCATCCTAACTTGTGGAAATGCACCTTTATTGATGAATGGTGTACTTACTTATTTGCAGTCACAATTATTATGCAGTACTGTAATGCATTTCTCACTTCTGGTTGTCCCTGAATCAAATGTCCTCAGAGAGCAGCTCACATTCTTTGCATCTCTTGCAATGCACCTAACAAACACAAGTGTGTTTAAAGTTTAAAGTTGGTGCTAAATCCAAAGGGACAAATACTTCAATAACACAGTAAAACTGGCATATTTTCCTCTCCTCATTGATGACGCAAGACCCAAAAGTACATTGTTAAAAGAGACCTGATGTGGGTAGAATCAAATTGATCCAAATGAACCAAAATTGTGTAGACTGAAAGTTTTCTGTTTTATTTTATTTATTTTTTCTCAGTTGTTGTTTCTCTTTGCACATCTCTTTCCCAATCACATCACAATGATACTAAGGCTAGGTTGAAAATATTGATTTCTTGATTTTAATCTACAGTATTTTTATTTTTATGATCAGATATCAATTATAAAATCCCAAGAATCGATCTTTAAAGGACCGTTCACACCAAGGATGGTCATTTTAAAATGATAATTGGCTGTTTCATTGTAGTAACTTGTAGTAGGGAACGTAATTTGGTGCGTAGTTCTGTGGGACGCAGTCAGACACACTTGGATATACAGACGTGGACAAAATTGTTGGTACCCTTGATAAATATGATGAAAGATGACTGTAAAAATAAATCTGCATTGTTTTTCCTTTTGATCTTTATAAAATTACCAAAAATCTAACGAATTGAAAATGGGGGGAAAATCACATTATGAAATAAATGTTTTTCTCCAAAACATGTTGGCCACAATTATTGCAGCCTGGTCTCATTGTTAATACGTAGTTATTAATACGTAACTTTAAAAGACACAAAACGTACATATTTGTACGTTTTTAATGGTGCTAAAACGTACAAATACTGACGTAATTATGGCACCCAAACGTAAACATACTTACGTTTTTACTGCGAATAAAACGTAAAATATTTACGAATCTTTCATGTCATAAAAATATATGTATAAAATATATATAAATGTTCCCTTTTTAACATTTTTAGATGAATGTAATATCCCTAAACCCCACCCCACCCCGAACCTAAACCTACCCATTTTATACATAATGTTAAAAGAATAAATCATAATTGACAGAAATGTGTAGGAAAATGCCAATTTTAGTAAAAATATGACATTAAAACGATATTTTGAGCCACTTATCCTACACCTTCCCCTAAACCTACCCATAACAATTTCTTAAAACTACATACTGTTAATAAATGAAAAACAGACAAACAAGCGTAACGTTAATCACAATCATTTATTTTTTGCAAATATGTCAAAAGTGGTACCAAAAGTTAAAATGATGATGAGTTCCAGTCGCAGTCCTCTCTGGCTGTAACGTAATAGTTTTTATAGGGTACAGAGCAGAATATAATTTATTAATCCGTGAAATTATGAATCTTCTCTCCGTGAAGGCGCGCACTCATTTAAAATGTCAATCCACTGAAACACGGCATATCGCAATCTGCGACGAAGCAGGTGAGAACCAATGAGCGTTCGATATCAGTGCCGTAAACCATGTCGTAACGCTTCTCGAGGGTGGCGCAGGCGCACTGGCGCTATTTTTTAAATTTGAATCATAACGTGCGTGGGTTTTGACTGTGACGGTCGCTGTTGCTGAGAATGAAGGTGAAGATCGACAGATAAAGGGCTGAATTTGAATCTGTTCCTCGCAAACATATGGATTCTAAAGATATGGAGTAAAGCAAACAAATAAAATGGGTGTGATTTGTTAATTTATGTTGTGCTTTGGTGTATCTTATGGTTGTATTGTCAGTCACTGCATAGGAAAAAAATCGCACAGCAAAATATTACAAAACGATTATAGAAATGTTATTCATTTTAAGGTTTCAAAGTGTAGTGTCGTTTAACATTATGTAACGTTAATGACAATTGAACACAACATATTTGAATCATTAAAGCCAAGATTTTAATATTAATACATGGTAATTCATATACATTCACACTTTACGTTAGATGTTTTACGTTTTTTAAGCTGCTAATACGTAAGTATTTGTACGCTTTAGTGCTATAAATACGTCAATGTTGTACGTTTTTGTGTGTATGAAAACGTTAGTAAATGTACGTGTGGTAGAACCACACTTCACGTAAAAATACACACGTATTCTCATGAGATCACGTTGATTATTGGCACCCCTAGAATTTTTTTATGAGTAAAATCTGAAGTATATTCCCATTCATATTTACATTTTTTAGCACACCAGGGTGATCATGAACATGAAGTTGTCCAGCCATGACTTCCTGTTCCACAGGAGTATAAACATGAGGAAACACAAAGGCCAAATTCCCTTAATCATTCATCACAATGAGTAAAACCGAAGAATATAATTCTGATGTGCTGCAAAAGATTGTTGAACTTTACAAAACAGAAAGTGGCTGTAAGAAAACAGCTAAAGCATTGAAATTTAATCCCCATTTCCACCATTAGGGCAATAATTAAGAAGTTCCAAACTACTAAAGATATTACAAATCTGCCTAGAAGAGGACATGTGTCTAAATCGACCTAATGCACGGTGAGGAGGAAAGTTTGAGTGGCTAAAGACTCTCCAAGGATCACAGCTGGAGAATTGCAGAGATTAGTTGAGTCTTGGGTCTCAGAAAGCCTAAAAAAAGTGATCCAACAGCACCTACATCCCACTAGTTGTTCAGGAGGGTTTCAAGAAAAATCCTCTGCTCTCATCCAGAAACAATCTCCAGTATATTCAGTTGTCAGACAAGACTGGAACTTCAAACTGGACCGGCTTCTGTGGTCAGATGATACTAAAAAAAGAGCTTTTTGGCAGCAAACCCACCAGATGGGTTTGGTGCACACATGGATAAAAAGTACCCCATGTCCACGGTTAAATATACTGCTGGATCTTTAATGTAGTGGGCATGTTTTTCTGCTGGAGGTCCTGGACATCTTGTACAAATTCATGGCATCATGGATTCTACCAAATGTCAACAGATAAAAAATCAAAACCGATTCTGCTAGAAATCCAATTATGGGCCATGGTTGGATCTTCCATCAGGACAATGATCCAAAACAAACATCAAAATCAATACAAAAATGTGTCACTGAGCACAAAATGAAGCTTCTGCCATGTTCATCCCAGTCCCCTGACCTGAACCCTAAAGAAAATGAGTGGAGTGAACTGAAGAGAAGAAGCACCAACATGGAGCTGGGAATCTGAAGAATCTGTAGAGATTCTGCATGAAGGAATGGTCTCTGATCTTATGTCAGGTGTTCTCCAAATTCATCAGGCATTATAGGTGAAGACTCAAAGCTGTTATCTTGGCAAAAGGAGGTTGCAAAAAGTATTGAATAAAAGGGTGCCAATAATTGTGGACAACGTGCTTTGGAGAAAAACATGTATTTCATAATGTGATTTTCCCCCACTTTCAATTATTTTCCTTCAACGAAAGGTTAGATTTTTGAATTAAAGATCAAAGATTAACGATCTAATTTTATGAATTAAAGATCAAAAGGATAAACAATGAGAATTTATTTTTACAGTCATCTTAAGTCTATATATCCAAATGAATCAATGTTGAATTGAATCAAGATCAGAATTTAATCGAATGGTTAAATTTGTGTCAATACAAAGATACAGTTTGAATATCAAGAGGTTAATTATTTTGCTATAACCCCTCAGCAGATATTGACCAGATGAGGTAATCAGTGAAATCAATCACTTCCGGTGACTTGCTCTGGAGTGCCGTCCTCTTCTTCTATCCCCACAGTCAGGCCTCATTGAGGATTCTGCAGAGAGATCAGTCTTTTAATGGGTTATCATTAGCTTCTCTTCATCTGCTCAGTGAAAGCGAAAAGAGGGGGGTGCTGGAACCAGAAAGCCGCAGCAGAAGTGATGACTTGCTTGACCATGAAAGAAAATTAATGGGACATGCATGGGTAATGAGATTACAAAGCTGTAACTCGCTGGCCAGAGAGCAAGATTACCAGGTACGCTGGTTTAGGGATACATAGACAAGCTTGTGCAGCTTTAAACCAGAGAGAAACAAAGCAGGCCATGCACATATGCAATAAGTCCATAGAGGTATGTTCGCAGCGGGTGTCTGTGCTCATTTGATGATCTGCTAGACTTACTTTCTCTCTCTCTCTCTGCTGGCAGTATGTTGGGACCGTGACAGGGCAGACTATTGGTCGCAGCTGTCTGGGGTTCTCTGAGGGCCCGTGCCATACGGTCGGCATGAGAACTAGAGTGGCCTGAAGTCCTGTAGGATCATTCTGACCATATTCTGCGTCCATTCTAGCGGTTTAAATCAAGCACAGCCTGCTGTGTGGCTTGTTTCCCCAGGAAGAACCACAGAAAGATCAGATTAGTTGTAAATTGACTTGGATATGGCTCAAAACCTGTTTGAGAATAAAAAGAGTGTTTAATGCAGCATACATAACTCTATAAACCCAAGGGATAGCTCAATGAAAACGGAAAATTCTGTCATCATTTACTCACCATGTTGTTCCAAACCTGCATGATTTTTTTCTTCTGTGGAGCACAAAAGATATTTTGAAGGGCTTCAAAACAACATTAGACCTTATTGACTGTTCATATGTAATTTTTTTTTTTTTTTTTTTTTTTCATTTTGGGGGGAATTATACATTTTCATTATTTAATTAATTAATTAAATTGATATTGTTAAAACCATGGTTGTGTGCCATTCAGAATTTAACTGAAAATGCCCAGTATCGCTGTGGTGCAATAAGTGTAGTTTTAGCTAGAAAAGGAAGGTTTATCAAGACAAATAAGTGTAGCTTCTTTCATTGTATAAATGACCCTTTTGAACATTCTTTAATTCCTGAACTGTGGACAGCAACAGGCAAGACCATGTGTACTGACCTAACTTCGAATGTTCCATCATATGTGTTACTATCCGTCTTATCAATTATTTATCGCACTGCACTTCGCTGCAAGCCATTATCCCGTTTGATATTGCAAAAGTGGGGAGAAATAACAGCTGTGCTTTCTTCCGCTATGTGTGTCAGCTGTGTCTGTCACCCAGACCTGTAGGGTGTGTTCAAAAATGAATGAGCTGTGCTTACAGTGTAAATAAGCAGTGGGACGACACCGGAGGATGTTTAGAATGCGAACACCTGCGGTTACTGGTTTGATTGGTTGTATCTGTGCGGCGGATTGCTTCCGATCACTGAGCTGGGCAGGGTGCCTGCTTATCAAATGCAATATTCACATACAAGCATGTTCCTTAAGTTTATAAGATTGATTTTGTGTTGTGCTTTACATGGTGCTGGATAATGCAACTGCTGTAGTTCTTTAGCCATATGAAATAGACAAAAAATAAAACAGAAAATTGTCAGTTTTCCCCCCACACACATTCTGGTTCAGCAAGGTGGGCGGTCAGGTCTCAAAAATGTTGTATTTTCAGCCTCTGTGCCTTCAAGAAGGTTAATAATCCTCTGTTGGAAACTGCTCCAGGACACTGTAAAAAAAAAAAAAAAAAATGTAAAAAATATATATATATATTTTAGTTAACTAAACTATTTACCGTTTATGCACTTGAGTTGTCCAATGTATTTCGGTATCACTTTGTAATAACTGCATGCTATGAATCATTAGTTAAGCATTAGTAAATAGTTAATTCATCATTTATAAAGCATTAATAGACATTATAAAGCAGTTTATAAATACAGCTATAAATGCTTTAAAGGTGCCCTAGAATGAAAAATTGAATTTATATTGGCATAGTTAAATAACAAGAGTTCAGTACATGGAAAAGACATACAGTGAGTTTCAAACTCCATTGTTTCCTCCTTCTTATATAAATCTCATTTGTTTAAAAGACCTCCGAAGAACAGGCGAATGTCAACATAACACCGACTGTTACGTAACAGTCGGGGTGTACGCCCCAATTAGTATTACACAAGGGCAGAACGTCTGGATGTGCACTGCTGAATAATCAGACTAGGTAAGCAAGCAAGGACAACAGCAAAAAATGGCAGATGGAGCCATAATAACTGACATGATCCATGATAACATGATATTTTAGTGATATTTGTAAATTGTCTTTCTAAATGTTTCGTTAGCATGTTGCTAATGTACTGTTAAATATGGTTAAAGTTACCATTGTTTCTTTCTGTATTCACAGAGACAACAGCCGTCGTTATTTTCATTATTAAACACTTGCAGTCTGTATAATTCATAAACACAACTTCATTCTTTATAAATCTCTCCAACAGTGTAGCATTAGCCGTTAGCCACGGAGCATAGCCTCAAACTCATTCAATATCAAATGTAAACACCCAAATAAATACAATACTCACACAATCCGACGCATGCATTCAGTATGCATGACGAACACTTTGTAAAGATCCATTTTGAGGGTTATATTAGCTGTGTAAACTTTGTTTATGCTGTGATAGAGTCGAGAGCTCGGGAGGGGGCGGAGAGCACGCGATTTAAAGGGGCCGCAACCTGAAATCGGCTCGTTTCTAATTATGCCCCAAAATAGGCAGTTAAAAAAATGATTTTTAAAAAAAAATCTATGGGGTATTTTGAGCTGAAACTTCACAGACATATTCAGGGGACACCTTAGACTTATATTACATCTTTAAAAAAAAAAGTTCTAGGGCACCTTTAATCTTCTTTTATAAGCATATAAATAATGGGTTCAATAATTTTATTTTCATGCTTTATTAAAGCTACAAAATGTACATTTTTTTGCTACTAGGGGTCGCTCATTCAAAAAAAAAGGCATAGCTTGATGATGCCTTGATTTCACAGAATCATGGGATGTGCTGTTTTTACGTCTACAGCCGGTGGAAAAGAATTGGGATGGTACTCAGGCAGAAATCATGTTCATGGATGATATTATTAACATTACTGTAGTATGTAATATATTAGATATATTTGTGTGTTGAAAGTTGTTATAGTGCTACTCTGCGTTCACTTAGCAGCTGCTTTGAGACACTTGTTGCACACTGCAGTAAACTAGATCAGTATTAGACATGGTAAAACATGGAACTCAATGTAAATCAAGAAAACGCGATTTAACTCCCTGAGGTCTGAAAACGCGCCGGCACGTTTTGCAGGATTTTTTCACATTGCAGCAAAACAGACTTAAAATACTCTATCATTTCTTGTCATAGAGACATAAGTAATATATCAATTGAAACTATAGAATGTCTTCTTTTATTTGTGTACACTCAGAGTAAAAACACAATGTTGTGCTTTTTGCAAAATAAAGAAAACTAACATGATGCGTGATCCAATACCCAGAAGTCTTGTGAACACAGATTTAATATACTTTTTTTGGCCTTATTTCAGTGACTTAAGTTTTTTTGTTTTTTCAATAACCACGCATAAACATTATTCCTTCAAAAATACAAACATACATGTTCCTCACATAATATGGTAGCCTAGTTTGTGCTGAATACAGTGTAATGACACTTTTGTCATTTATATGTTTATGAACAACTGAAAAAAGCACAAATGTCAGGGCATGTCAAAACTTCTCCAGGCCCCAAATCAGCCTCAGACTCCAGAGGGTTAAACAATAAGAGTTACTGTGTTTAGATATATAACATGATTAGTTTTCTGTTGATGAACATATCCATCTAAACAGTTGCTCACCTGTCTAATAAATCATAATATATTAAAGTGTCTTTGGTGTTTCCATGGAAACCGAGGGTAACGCGGGTATGATGTCATTGATAAGTGACACACGGACACGTCCCGTGTCCTGGTTAAAATTGCTTATTTCTCTGGATTTAAATATTCTTGGAAGCATTTGGTATAATGTATGTACAGTACACAAGTCAACAAAATATATAACATTGTTCTAATGGTTTTTGGATATTTTAATATCCATATTGTTTCTTTAATGATCAAATTATTATTTACAAACCAGTTATTTAGGAGATGTCAGTAGTTTATAAGATCATTTAGAAAGTGTAAGTAAATGATTAATAAACTATTTAAACATACATTTATATGTAAATTTTACTACTCCCACAATGTTAAAAGAAATAAAAGTGTGAGAGTGTTTTATTGGCTCCCAGCACCCAGTAGCCAGATATGACAGCACTACTGCAACGCGCATCGCATTCGCCACAGATATGACCATTGCAAATGAGTTGCTGAGCATCTCTTCAACTAGCCAATGCACAAACTGCCGCAAATGAAACTGAAAGTTCAGCGTCGCATCCTGAAGCTCAATACACAGTCAAAAGTAGTGAGACTACATTTGCACAGCATAAGGGCAGTCGTGGCCTAATGGGTAGAGAGTCAGACTGGTAACCTAAAGGTTGCGGGTTCAAGCAGGAAATGACTGAGCATGGCACCTAACCTCCAATCACTCCCTGGGCGCTACAGCAAAAATGGCTGCCCACTGCTCCAGGTGTGTGTGTCCACTACTCTCTACTCCTAATGTGTGTGCACTTACGGGATGGGTTAAATGCAGAGGACAAATTGGGTTACTATAATCATTCTTCACATGTCACTTTCAGTTTTTCACTGATGCTGCTCTCTCTCCTATTTGCGGTCTTTGATCTTGAAATTAGCTGATTAATAAAATGCTGATCATATCTGTTGAAGGCTGTTAAATTTGCATAGAGCTCTGGAACTGAAGATTGGATTTTTTATTCATTTTGCGGAGACACATATATGTGGCCAAGTGTAAATGTAAATTTTTTTTTTACAAATCGAAGATAGCTCAGTAAAATCAAACATGAAGTGTCCAGGTGTAAACAAGCTCTAAAAAACTCTACAAATAAAAGGAATGTGAAAAAAAATAAACAAACAAATAAATAAATAAAGGATACAAAGTTTACATATCAGTTTTGTGATCTTCATAAAACAAAAAGAAAAAGTTGGAATAAGTCAGTTCTAATAAAAATGAAACCCTGGGACATAAAAGTGCCCAAAGTTTAAGAGAAAGCAAAAATTTTTGGAACAAGAAACTTTGGGGTTCAGTCTGACTCATTTAAGTCGGATTAATCAGTAATCCACTTGTGCTAGGGAATCAACGTTATCCAAGATAAGTTTCTCGGTTTCATCAAGCTTTTTCTCAGTTGAGGAGATCTTTTTGCGTATAGCATTGACAGATACATCAATAGCATTTACTCTCTGGTCCAGGGAAGACGTTATATTGTTGATAACCTCTTCACTCATTCTAGCTATCAGAGCATCTGCATCATTAGCCTATAAGCCATGCTAGGCTGCTTTGGTGACATCTTGTTCAGTACTGTTTGGAGAATTCTTGTGTTACTCTGAGATAATGATCACAAATCAGACAGGGACATGCTCAGATCGTGTATACTGCATCTAGTTTGTGGACTCGCTGAATGCATTCAGCTTAGTCATCTCACTGCTACTGTACACCTTAAAGCAGATCACATGACCCCTGATTTGACTGTTTCTGTTTATCTCATGTATAATTGCTACAGGCTTGATTGGGTTTATTTTGTCAGGTAATTTAAGAAGACAGGCATTCTCATCCACTGATCTGTAATCAATGTTCTCTGCTTTATTTTTTTCCCAATCTGAGACAGTGCTGGCATAGAGGAATCTCTTTTGGGACTGGGAGGATTAAACAGAGAGTGAAAAACCTGGGCCATCAATCACAGTGTCACTCCAACATAGTTTTACGATGGATATATCCCCAAACAAGCACAGTGGCTCGTCTACTTAATTGCATGCCCCAGTGCTGATAGCATGGGAGTAATTGATTGGGGTATATTATGTTGGCCTAACTTGTGTTCGTACTTGTCTCACAGTCAGTTCCTCGTCTCTCTCCGTGGCCTGGCACGGTCTATTTTCTGCAGTGCATCAATATTTCATTTCTGCCCATTTTTCTTGGAGAGGATTGTCATCCCAGGAAAGGGTTGGACCTGTTTTTGATTATATTTCCTTTCACCTGTTTCACAGCGAAGATTAAGATGACTTAGCATGCGTCTCAATCAGCTCCCTAGTTCAGTAGTCAGGACACTGATCAGGGAGTCGGCCACATTCATTTACGCGATATACTGATTCACGACCTAGGGAGCTCATTGAGACGCAGAGCTTGACTATCAGACAGTGGGAAATGCAAATGTACATACATATTTTATTTTTTATTTGCAATTAATTTACATATGTTAATTATATTAAATATTCTAATTTACATATTTTTATTTTAAAATATTTTGAATACATTTTAAAGTATATTCAACATTCAATATGTATATGTATATATTATATATGAGCAATATCGCACAAGCAGCCATGCGATATGGCTGTATATCAGCACGGCTGTGATTCAGACATAGGCAATCACAGCGTGCTGATATACACCCATATCCCATGGCTACTAGTGTGATATTGCATTTATACAACAGTTCGATGGCACAAGTGTGTAAATAAATAAGTACAACAATGGAGTGTCTTTAAAAACCCTCTTTTGTGAGGAATTACTTCCTTCTGCCACGGATTCAAATCTCAAGTCTCAAATGTCACTTTAGAACCAGTAACGAAGGAACGTTGAGTCGCTTCTTTGAAACTCACTGTAATATGTAGAGTATTATGAGAGAGATCGGCTTAGTGAGTGTCTTATCGGCATCTAGCTGATATTCTTCAGGCCGATCTTATATTCATAATCACTAAATCAGTTTGAATGTCTGCTGAGGAAAGCAATGTCTTTGTCTTTGTCCTTTTAACATTTAAGACATTCCCATGACGGCGCTAGAAAATGCATTTGTCAGTTGCGTCTCGTAAGATGTTTAAAGTCAAAACAACGTCCTTGTTTCCTTGTTTCAGTCCATTTCAATATAAAAGTCTTTGTGAATTACTGACTCACTCATAAAGACAGTCTCTGCCGCCATCTCATGGTGTATTAATGTAACTTTCATTAAAGTTGAAATCACTAATGGACTCTTTCTCAATACCAAAAAATACGGCATGTTATTTACATAAAATATTATTTATTGAACAATAATATTTAAATGATCAACAATAGCCATTATAACAGTATAAGTAAAATAGGAAATAAACACAAGCAAACAGTTCAGTCCAATGTACAAAAGCAGCGCTCTAGTTAGTACAGGATTTCATTTTTAATTTATATTTTCTATTCACAAATATAAAGTTATGTAGCCCTTAAGCCAAATCTATTAGCTCTGGAACAAGTAATAGATTAATAAGATCAAAGACTGCCCATTTGATATACCCAAAACGAAGAGCCAGAGGTAAACTCCCGAAGGACTGGCCGAGATGAAGCTGTTCTCTGCGGGTACATGAGCACTGAACGGCCACTGATGGCCTGGAGCTCGCATCTCCGAAAGTGTCTAAATAAATTTTCAAATAGGCCCCATGTTTACATATAAATCGCATATCTGGAGTCTGAACAACTATATTCTTGCCTAAAAAAACCCTTAAAACTACATTCAGTTACAAAATAAAAGTAGTATGTATAAAAAAAATGGTGGGTTTGCTCATCCGCCATGACACTTGCTGTGAGAATGCTGACAGCGGAGTGATTCAAATGGTGAAACGGTTCCCTGGCGATACTGGTAGAATATTGCATGACTGGAAAGACCTCTCAGCCAATCAGATTCAAAAATCAGAAAGAACTGTTGTATAAATAAGTATATCTATAATAATTGATTGATTTGTTGCCTCTGTGGAGCTCAAATCTGCTATTAACACGTCACTCTGTTAATTGCAATTGAATGAATCCAGAACATGACAAAGGACAGAACAGTCAATGAGAAACTAGGTCAACATTAGTTTAACACAATGCAATAATGTTTGCTAATGTTAATTAAGAAAATCGAGCATTTTACAATCTGGAGTATCTGGTTTCGCTGAGAGTGCGAATGGGAGATCTCTGGGTCATAAAAAGTTAAAAAACACTGAGCTACAGAAAGTCAACCTTGCGGCCTCAGAAAGAGAAGAGCTATAATTCATGTGGTTGGGAAGTGTGAAGCAGTGCAGCATATGAGCTCATGTGATATGTACTGTAATTCTGAATTAGCTCTGTACTATTTACATGTGTCATCTTTATTTCAACAGGTTAAATCAGCAGTCTTGCACATGCATCCAGATAATCAGATACACTCACACGTCGTCTGCTCACAAGGTTCAGATATGAGACAGCACAACCGCTGGTGGCCTGCTGAGGATACCTCATTATGTAGAATTGAGCTCGGGGTAGCAGAGCTAGCTGCAATAATCCCATGCCTCACTGCTGAGCTCATTCCAGGATAACACTCCTAATGAGCTCACGTCTTCCCCCTGCGCTCACACTGAGATTGCTGGCAGCATGTGTGCGTGTTATGTGTGCCTCTCCATGTTTCATCACAGGATCACAGAGAGAAAGTAGGAGTCAAGGCCCCTAAGTGAACAGCCTCAGTCTCTCGGATACAGTTTCGCTGTGCAATTGACACGCTAACCCAATTGTGCCTCCAGGATACAGAATCAAACGAGGCAGTCAGACACTGGCAGCAATGCAAATATTTAGTTCTCATTTAAATGTACTTTTATAATAGCTAAAGATGTATATTACTCTTAAAAATGGCAAGCTCTGACTGAAATTGCCAGTTCCAGTCTCATAGGCTGGCTTCACACAACTTCCACAAGGTTTTTCTTATGGTTTGGCTATGAAACAAGTTTTTAGGAACACTTTTTAGGAAGAACTAAGAACAACACCAGTTTTGCCAAAGTTTAGTTTCAGTGCCAGGTCAGTTAGATCAAGATCTTTGAAAGTTATTCAAAGTTTTGTTGGCACTCAGTAATAAAATAGTAAAAATAGTCAACTTAGTGGTGGGTGATATACCGGTAGACATGATTAACCAGTATAAATTTGTCAACCGGTAGAGGTTATCGTGGTTACGCTCACATGACTTTGCTCTGCTGCATGGTCATGAAAGCTTATCATTTGCATGCGTTTTTTTAGCATTATGGTTAAAACAGTTTTTCAACTGTTGAAATCCAATAAGCAGCGAAAGAGAACTTATTTTGCTTTATGCGCACATGAAGCCGCTGCTCATAGAGCCCATGAGTACTGAACTGAGTTCTTTTTGCCACCTAATTGGGCTTCAACAGTTAAATACTTATGTGTAAAAATGACCCTTTGCAAGTATCCTGCACACAGTCATTTATGTCTTAAGTGAACATAAACGGTTGAGAAAGAAAAAGCATGTGTAACAGTATATTGGATCCATGCATTCGGTCTTAAAGTGACAGCAACCTTATAAACCTACTGTCATTAATGTTAATCAAACAACAAAAAAGAGAAAATCTCTCTATGCTCTTGACTGAATCACTTTGTCTCTCTTTAACAAGAATAAATGTATCTTAAATTTACACAGTGAAGATATGCAGTGTTTTTATACATTTGATTATACAATTTATGTAGGCTAGTATTTCTTATTTCTAGTGCTTTATGTTTTTCAGGTAGGTCTATGTCTTTGTTCTATTATAGTTTGTTGTAATTAGTTTCTTTGTTCTAATTTTATCACTAACTGTTTACTTTTAATTTAATTTCAAATTATGAAATTTGAATGGTATCAAACATTTTGATGATATAAAAACCTTATTTATAGCAAAAATAACTTTATTGTGATGTATATCATTATTGTGAAATAAATATACTATAAGATTTTGGTCATATCGCTGCCCCTATGTAAACTGCATGTCTGTGGGCAAAATTGTAAAGTCTGCTTTGAGTTACTCTTCTGTTCAATATATATATATATATATATATATATATATAAAACAAAAGAAACTAATCATTGAAGAGAGAATCGCGATGCATTGGAGAATTGATTTTTTTTCTTCCTCTTCAATGATTAGTTTCTTTTGTTTTGTTTTGTTTTGTTTTCTTTCTTTCTTTTTTTTTTGTTTGCTAGTATTTCAGTGTTCTCCCTTAAAATGCTATATGAAGGCATAATTTATGCAATTTGGAATGCAATATGCCTATTAAGTATATTCAATATACAAAACTCACATACTGACAAACGGCTGCTTTCAAAAGCTCACGTGATTGCAAAAATGAAACATTTTGGAATCGAATAGTGACTCCCAGAATTACAATCAGATCCGATTGTGAGGTGCCTAAACATTCCCACCCCTAGTTTTTGAAAGAAGGGTCTTATGCTCACCAATGTCATATTTAATTGAGCGAAAAATACTGTAAAAACAATAATATTGTAAAATATTTTTACATTTAAAAAAACTGTATTCTATTCTATTTTATTTTAAAATGCAATTTATTCCTGTGATGGCAGAGCTGAATTTTCATCATCATTACTCCAGTCTTCAGTGTCCCATGAATTTAAATAGAAAACTTATATAACATTATAAATGTCTTTACTGTCACTTTAATCAATTTAATGTGTCTTTGCTGAATAAAAGTATAAATTTCTTTTAAATTACGTAGTTAAAAGGTCTGGTTAGACTTAAACTAATATTTCAGTATCCTGGGAATATATACTTCAGTTTACCAGTTCAGTTTAACTTGTATCAAGCTATGCTATCGGCATTGACGGCCCTATTTCTGTACCAACACCTATATGACAATGATCAGCAGTGTTCCATCAGCTTTGCTTGATGCCATCTGTCTGCTTGTCTCTGATGACATGCTTGATAATTAGTTATAAACATGGCTAGATTTAGCAATGGCATTTGGAAGTGCAGACATGTGTGACAGTTGCTTTTTTTTTAGTCTGCAGCTAACGTAAGCAATTGTTCAAACTTAGAAGCAAATGAAAGTTGTTTTGATTAGTGACTTCAATAAAAAACCTATCCAATATTTTAAAATAAAAAAGGTCCCTTAACTGCATTTAACTACATATTTAAGTGGAGAACAGCAACAACCTTTTGGAGTGATGGAAGTGGTTCTCATGAGGGTGCAGGTCTCGTGCATTTGATGTCGATGAGTCTCAGCTGAAGCCTTCTGTCAGCCTCAATGAATCTCAAGTGCTTGTACTCTGCAGATAAGAAGATCAAAGTATGTGGAAACTGTTGTCTGCCGACTTGCCTCTGGGATTTGGGAAGGGTCACTTTTGTATCTATTGGTCACATGTGAGATCTTTAGGTGTGTTTCGCTGCATGTTCAACCATTCATCTGTGAGCAGCTTGTTCCTGGCAACACGTAGTCAATGGTTTTCCACAATGCCACAGCTACATTTTTTTACACATCGCTGCTGTCCATGGTGCTGAAAGATTGATTATATGGCCACCTGACATGCCTGTTACCCAGAGCAATTTCTTTCTGGTCGATGGACCCCATCATCAAGGCGGCTGCTGTATTGGACCGTGCCATAACGTAGTGAAATGCTCTGGGCGAGGTCTGTACTTTTAAAAAGACATAAAAGGCAGCAAAGGATGGGAAACCGGCTTGGAGATAATTACTTTGAACTCGGAGTTGCCACACGGCTGCAACAAGTAATGTTGAACCACACCAGACTGAGACTTGCATTTAAATGAAGGTGAAGAGAAGATTTTGCAAGCACCATCTTTCAGTTTCATAATATTTTGGTTTAGAAGCACCTGTATGTCTCAATGTTTTTGGCGTGACTCATTAAATGTGTTTTTCTCTGTTGTTTTGTCGGATCAAATCTGTAAGATAGAGTATAAACATGTGAGTCAAATATATCAGCTTCTCTGACAGGATAATTTATGATCCTCATCTCAGGAATATCATGTCACATTACTTGTACAAGGAAGATTTCACTGATTGCTCTACGACCACTTTTAACTTCCATTAGCAAGTTATCACACTTGTCAGCTCAGTTGAAACATCTGACAGGGGCATTGGAAGTTTTAGGAAGATATTTAGCTGAGTTTTACCTTAGTCTAGAGATTTCTAATGGCACTGCAAGTTAGTAAGGCTTTACAAGAACATATCAGTTGAACAATCATCTCTATACATTAAGTCTGTCTGCTTCTCTTTTTTTTTTTCATCCAAAAAAGGACGATAAACGCGTCTGTAGTTGTGTTACTGTTCAAAATATTGGGGTAAGAAATTTTGTTTTATTTTATTTTATTTTGTTTTATTTTTAAGAAAATTATAATACTCAGCTTTAACACATTACAGTAAATACAAATTAAAAGTAACAAAAAGTTCTTTGGAACTTTATATTTATTAAAGAATCCTGAAAAAAAATCATGGTTTCGACAACAATTTTAAGCAGAACAACTGTTTTCAACATTAATAATAAGAAGAAATATTTCTTGAGCACCTTGCCAATTGGGCTTCACTGCTTATCATAGCACACAGTCTGCTTTGTTAAAGGTATCTAATGATAATTTACTTGCAGTTGATGCTGGTAAAAATGCTGTTTTGATGCTACTAGATCTTACAGCTGCCTTTGATACTGTAGATCCTGATGTACTTCTTTAGTGTTTAGTGCATTTGATTGGTATCAAGGGTACTGCCTTACAGTAGTTCAGTTCATATCTTAGAGACAAGCCCTTTTCTGTATCATGTTGATTTCTGGATCAACATGCAAGTTTTCCAACTCCTATTATTAGTGGTGTACCTCAGGGCTCCATTTTGGGCCCGCTCCTCTTTAACGTATATATGCATCCACTAGGGAATATTAAAAGAGGGCACAATGTCTCGTTTCATTTATACGCCTATGATAGCCAGTTGTAAATACCATTGAAAGCCGCCGATTCCATTCAACCGTTGTTGGACTGTCTTGAAGATAAATAACTTTCTCAAAATAAATGAGGACAAAACTGAAATTATTGTTTTTGGTCCCCCGAGATTGAGAAATGGGCTCATTAATCAATTTGGCAATCATTTCCCCTCAGTTTCTTCTCAGGTTAGAAACCTTGGCATCATCTTGGACTCAGAATTGTGCTTAACCAAGCTAATAAATTCAGTTGTAAATAGTTTTTATTGAATTATTTCTAAACTTAAAACATTTTTTGTCTTTTCAAGATTTGGAGAGGGTTATTCATGCTTTTATCACATCGCATTTAGATTATTGCAACTCGTTGTACTTGGGTCTTCCTCAGTCATCTCTTGCTTGCCTCCAGATGGTTCAAAATGCAGCTGCAAGGATGTTGACTAGAACATCCAAAGAAATTTGACCATGTCACCCAAATCTTAGCATTGCTCCATTGGCTCCCAGTCCATTTAAAGGTCCAGTTTAAAATTCTGTTGTTTGTTTTTAAAGCTCTTAATGATCAAGCCTCCTCTTATCTAAAAGATCTTCTTATTCCACATTCATCCAGCAGATCCTTAAGGTCTTCTGATTGGTATCTCTTGTATGTCTCTCGGTCACGTTTAAAAACCAAGGGTGACAGAGCTTTTTCAGTTGCTGCCCTTCGCTTATGGAATCAGTTGCCACT
Organism: Chanodichthys erythropterus; assembly: GCF_024489055.1. NCBI lineage: Eukaryota > Metazoa > Chordata > Actinopteri > Cypriniformes > Xenocyprididae > Chanodichthys > Chanodichthys erythropterus. The sequence continues at coordinate 29,203,209 of NC_090241.1, forward strand.
GGATATTCGCCTTGCACTTTCTATTATCATTTTTAAGAATTGGCTGATAATGTATCTTTTCTCCCAGGCTTTTTAATCTATTTTTAGCATTGTTAATATTGTGTTCTGTGTTGTTTTATTCTGATTTTTATTTTTTTCTATACTCTGTTCAGCACTTTGGTCAGCTTTGCTGTGTTTAAATGTGCTATATAAATATAATGTACTTACTTAATAAATCAGCATATTAGTATGATTTCTGAAGTATCATGTGACACTGAAACTGTTTATGATGATGCTGAACATTTTGCTTTACAATCACAGGAATAAAAACACATTGTGAAATACATTAAAATAGAAAGACTACACTCAAAAAAATAACTTGTTGGTCTAACTTAATTCAATTATGACACCTATTTCCACACAGTTGAACTGATTTATTTAAACTTAAGCTAGGTTAATTGTACTGAATGAGATCACACCAGTTTCATTTGACATATTCTTTGAATGTTTCCTGAACATAATTCATTCTTGTTGATCCAACCAGTGCTATTGCAATTCAGACTGGTGCCCTTGTGCAGTGTTGCTCAAGTTTTCTGCGCTTTTAAGGAAATGGAAAGACCTGTTAGTGTTTAAGTGTTTAATTATTTTGAACATTTAAAAGAGTTTGTAGCGTATACATTTTTTCTTTTGTGCTTAGGTTGTGAGTAGCTGTTGTATACAGACATATATGTTTCATGACCGTTGAGAGTGGTAAAGCTGATGACCATATGTAGACTGTGTAAATTATGTGCTGGCCCTCAAACTAATTTATTTATATTTCTATAAAATCTAAACTAAAATAATACATTTTCATATGCTAAGTGTAACATTTGTAGCTTGCAAATAATGATCAGATAAAGAACTTCTCATCACTGGCTTTAGCACAGTTAAAGCTGGTTGAGAACAACATAGATTTATTTCATAGCCACCCAGAGCCTAACCACAAGGTCTACACTTCAGCATAATGGTAACCTCAAAAAATCGACATAAACTCTTTTAAATGTCAAATATAACTGAACATCAAACTTTAAAAGGTATTACCCTTTACTAAAAAACATATTAAACAGCACTTAAGTTAAACATTTACTTTCCTGATCTTTCCCTACGCAAAGCATGCTGGGAACTAGAAATCCACTGCCCAGTTTCAATCAGTGCAACATAAATGTTTCATGTAGTCCCAACACAAATGGTTTAGGTTGACCTAACATTTTGCAAATTTAATTTAATTTAACATAATACAATTGAGTGCAAATGCCAATTAAGTAAAAAACTAAAGATTTGTGTTGGTTCAGCTTATTTTATTTAAATAAACTGAACAAGCAGCTAGAATATTTTTTTTTTTTAGTGTATTTCATAGTATTACTGTTTATACTGTATTTTTGCTCAAATAAATGCATCCTTTGTATTAAATATTCCTCAGATTGAATGAGTGATCTGTTTTGAATTAACTAAAATGACAATATAAATAAATCAATTTTTTAATTTTGTGTTCTTTATAATATAGCACTTAATATTTTCCTCACACTGTATAAATGGGATTTTATACATGAAATTATATAAAATAGATGCATTTATATTTCAGAAGGGGGTTTGTTAGCTTTAAAAAGTTTGAAAATCCCTGTTTTTACCCACAATGGACATTATAATGAATAGTATTTTCTCTTGAGAAAATGATGTGATATTCCAGAAGATCTTGAACATTTATCATTGAACATGTTTTGCGCAGTGGGTAGCCGATGAAGAGTGGGGTGTTCCCGGGGTGCTGAGTGGCCCAGTTTACTAATTTTCCATAATGATAGAGGAAACATTAGTTGAAACACATCTTATGTCTCTTTTTTAATATTTTCTGTGCTTTATTTATTTACCCCCTCATACAATTTTTGAGTCTTCTCACTCCTCTGAGAAAGCACCTCTAGTTCAGAGAGTTGTAATTGCTGACGGTGCAAGTCAATAACAACAGAAGGTACGCTTAATAACATTTAATTCAGCCCAGAGTGACAAAGAAACAACCACAAAGCACAAAACGGCTTATAAAATCATTAAACGATGAACGAAAGTGGAGCAAATCATGTTCATGTTTGAAATTCAGGAACATTCTTTTCATATTCAGATTAGGGGCACTGCACAGCCCTCTTAATTACTTACAGCCAGATTCTCTTTTCAAGCCCCATTACCAGCAGGGGAATGAAAATCATAATGGGTCTGGAAGTAGAGTTTATCATCTTACTGCAACCTTGAGTAAGTGAGATGCACAGATAGATGTGACACTCGTAGGGCAAACCTCTATGTCGCATATAGCTTGCACACATCCATCTTTGCTAGTGTTGGCTGCACAAGCGAGTTGCATAAGCAAGAAAAGACAAAAGTTTTTGCAAGAATGTGGTGCATCATTCATTTGCTTTTGAGAAAGTAGGGCAACCTTGACATGTTCCCTACATTAAGGAGAGATCCTGTGGTTGTCCCACTGACACTCAGGGCAATTTCTTTCTATTTCATGTATGCAGAGTGGAACGAACATAATGAGACTCATTTGAGCTGCCACTAGCCACTACATAGAGAGGCTCATGCTTTTTTCTTTTTGTTGTTAGGAGGATTCTCTGCCTGCTTTTTGACTTCAAATCTCGCTTTTGCTTTGATGTATTTGCTGTTGCTTTTTCATATGTATTTCTCTTTTTAAAGGCACTGATCCTTACCTTTAAAGGTGCAGTATTTGTTTGGAAACAAAATATGTTGCTATTGTGATGAATGGGAATGCTAATGTTTTAGCTTTCTCTAGGTACTCCAGACCTCCTTGTATTGAACCGTGGATATGTAACTACTTAGTGTACCTTGAAGTTATTGATTTAGTTTTGTTCGTTAAAAAACAAAAAGGCTTCTTATTTAAAACTTGTTTTATAAATCACAACTACAAAGTAATGCAACTTTGCATCATGATCATGATGAAATAAAACAATGTATATTTTCATCATGTTAATTAAAATTTATTTTTGCACTGCTATTAACAGAGCTGAGCATATCCTGTTGTATCTGGGGGGTGCATTGTTTTAGGAGAAGATTTGCACCTTGATGTTCTCGCTCCTGAGTCAACAGGAACAATTCTCACCTCCTTGTAATTGATTTGACTCAACAGACACAGAGCAACATGGGGGTGGGGGGAATCAATTTACGCTGTCACACAAGTTTGAGAGACTAAATTGCTATACAGATTTATATAAAACAGATTATTTATAGAATCATAATTACATGTATATTCTATTATAATTTTATATTTCTGGCAGCAGGGGTGCCAGAAAATGTCTGTTAAAAATAGAAAAATACTATAAAAAAAGTAAAAAAAAGTAAATCCTATAATAACTGTTTATTACTGTAATTCTACACAAAATCTCCTTATAATCCAATAAAATATTTTACTTTTAACATACATTGATTAATTACAGTCATGCACGTCTAAAAAAAATCGGGCAGCCATGGTTGCCAGAAATGTACCATAAAAGAAATATGGTAGCAACATTTTAGGTTTTACAGATTTAACTTAAATTTACAGTAAAAAAAAAAAAAAAAAACATATTTCATTCACTGATATAATGTTAATTTACCAACCTAATGAAGTACTAACATCTGTTTTGTACCTTTGTAATACACTGACAATCTATAATAACAAATGGTGATGAGAAAGTTACATGATGAATCAACGTTCACCACAAGCATTTTTTCCACAAGCTTAGAAGGTATATACTAATATATAGAAGGTGCACAGTGTCATTCACACTAACACTAAACACCATCATGATAACACATGACATTAAATAATGCAATAAACATTCATTTAACAGCATTAGGCAGAACATAAAACCACAATGTACTTAACTGATTAGAAAGACAAAACTTTGTTAACAAATTAAGTTTTTTACTGTAGCATTTTTAGTCTTTTACCATTAGAATCATGATAATTTTTTATAGTGTATTTATGAATACTATTATTTAACCTTAAAAAAACTCACTTTAAACAACACATTTTCTTAAACGGAAAGAAAAAAGCAAAAGTTTTGTTTCATCAGAGCGCGCAGTTGGATCATAATACAGACTCAGTGAGACGGCATTTGCGTGTTGAATTAACATGTTTAATTAGCCTGAACTAACGCAGTACATGTTCAGAAATATGCAAGAGCCAGCTTCCTTTACAGCTCATGTCTGAGAGAGAAAGAAAGAGATGCAGTATCACTGATTTACTTGCACTGTTAATGAATTGAAGATTTCAAATGATTATTTTCTGCATTATAAGCGCAAAGCTTATACTAAAATTATGCACAACACTCACAATCTCAATACAATCCCGATACTATGCTGTTTTGATTTCCCCCTCTATAAAACAAGTGACCTATGAAGAACTGTAGAAATCCCAAATCTCTCACCGATATACAGTTGTTAGAAAACCATTGCAATTGGAGCTACAAATCACAGTGATGCACTGACTGGATTGCAGACAGCGAGTCTTTCTCAAGGCTGGGAATTATGGCTAAAAAGGTTAGGCTAGGTCACAGAAGGTTCTTTCTTGGTCAGGTCTAAAACTGGGTCATGGTTTATTTCCCCTTACTTGAGAATCTTCTCCCAGTAGATACAATTAGGAGAAAAGCAGTGTAGAAAGTCTGAACTACTAGCTACTTCAGTAGAAGTTTCTGAACCCTGCCCTTTGGCCATAATATATAGCCTTTACAGCATTTTACCACAGTCAAGTAGTGCTGTTAGGCATGACGTTAAGTAATGCACTTGTATGTGGCAGATTTCAGAGTTGGAACTATCTGCTTAAAGGGTTAGTTCACCCAAAAATGAAAATTCTGTGATGAATTGCTCACCCTCATGTCGTTCCAAACCCGTAAGACTCTCGTTCATCTTCTGAACATAGATGAAGATCGTTTTGATGAAATCTGAGAGCTTTCTGTTCCTCCATAGACAGCTACACAACTGACACTTTGACACCAGTTTAAATTCTCTGAAGAGACTCGATGGCTTTAAATGATGAACATATTGAATTTAGGCTTTTAATCACATATAAACATTGGTCACTGAACATAACAGAAGCTCAACTGAACCTGCTCGACGCGCAAGAACAAACCTCTTGCGGAAGCTCAAGCACGCTACGTAACACACGAGAATGAACCTCAATGGTTTTCGCACGGTTCTTTCATTTTTGGGTGAACTTTATCCCTTTCAATACCATGTTATTATAATATACTTTTGAGATCATGGAGAATGAGGCTAGTACTTGTGAAAAACCAGACATTCACAAAGCCCAAATAACAATCAAAACTTTGCCCTTGTGTCATATAACTTTAAAAGGCCTTTCCGAAAACGATTGGTAAAATAGAGCTTCCTTAAGCTCCTTAAGAGAAGAAAAGGAGCTTCCTCTCTCTCTTGTGTGAGGTGGCATATATAAAGCTGGTTTGACATGTCAGGGGTCCGTCTCGAAGGCATTTACTTTCTCCAAACGGCACTGCTGCATTCCCCTGTGAGGCAATTTGCAGTGGTAGCTCATAAATTACTGAGCGTGCCAGGGATGTCACTTATTAGTGACGGGTCAGTCTCTGATTGAAAAGTCCAGATGTGAAACGCAAAAGGTTGATTTGTCTTGTTTTTTTAGTATTCAGAGACACCACTCTGAATGCAACGATTCCCATCTGTCTTTTTTAAGCATTTCTAACTGGGGATCCTGCAGTGCTATTTAGGAGGTATTCACTCCTTCACAGTGCAATTACTCTGTATTGTCCTAACATAAAAATCTTTCTTTCTGGAAATTATCAAGAAAAAACTGTTAGAACTGAATGGAATTGGCCAAACCCCACAGGAAGCTGAATTGGAAATTGGAATGGAAATGACAGGTACTGAATAGTAATTCAAATAAAAATCGATTGATAATTCAATCTTCACTGTAAAATGTAATTAGTTGAGTTTACTTAGAAAGCTTAATTAAACTTTTGGGTTTACTTAAAAAACTTAAGGAAACCGATTGCCTTAAATTTAGCAAGTAAGTTAACTCATCATTTTGAATTGATAAAGCTAGCTACCTCACAGTACAGAGTACTTAGAAATCTTGTTATTTTGTTTTAAACAAACAGTGTTATCTACTTTCTGTCATTTTTAGCCTTACAAAGCTTGTTATGCTGCTTGATATTTCAAACTCATATTTCTTACCATATTACTTTAATATATTGCCATAACTATAAATACAGTGGTTTGTAGTGCAAATAGTTTTACTGTTTACTGCACGTTTCCATCCACCTACACCGACATACTGTATTTTTATGCGGATTTCGGATGGAAACACAAAGATGCACATAAATTCTAAAAAATAAATAAACTTCTTTTTTAATTCAATAAGAAGACCATGAAGACATGTTTACCAGCTAAATCCTTTGATGCACATAAAAAAAAAAAACAACAACAACTTTGCTTCAACCGAGGATGTGATTGGAAAACTAGACTAACCAGTGGACCAATTTCCTTGCACAGCATCCTCAAATGTTGGTTTGGTCATTCTGAAATGCCTGAGACAAGTCTATAATCAAAATGGTTGGGTTTAATTACCTCCCGGAGCTGTTTCAAATGATTGTGTTCCTAAACACCTGACACCCGCCTCCGCGTGCATGATAACTTGACAGCGTTTTTTGCTTCTCGTCTGCGAGCTCTGAGGCGCAAGTCATTTATGATATATGAAAAAAGAGCCACAATGACACCTCCGATTGCAGCAACTTTCATTTTCATTACAGATATTTTGCACTAATTTCCCCACAAAGTAAAGATTTTGTTATCTTGATCACATGGAAACTGTGCTTTTATTCGCAAATACTTTATGCTATATTCCAATTTTGCGCACAAGTTTAATTTGCTAAGGAATTGGAAGTCTTGCACATTTATTTAAAAAAAAAAAAAAAAAAAAAAAAAAAAAAAAAGATTACTTCTGTGTTGCAAAATAAGGTGAATATGACCACTTGGTTATTGTAATGCTGTCACTGTAACCTGTTCAGTTCACTTCTGACTAGGACAATTGAACTTCCTTTCACTATGTATTCACTCCTTCAATAACATCAAAGAAATGGCCAGAGACAGTGAGCTTTTGGGCTGTTTCATCTGGGAAGACATACTCACTCTCATGCACTCAAACACAAAGACAGGCTCAGACTCAGAATGTGAATTGCTGTGGTATCCACACAGTCCAGTGCATCTCCTACAATATCTCCCTGACAGCAGGTAAGATGAAAGCAGTGTCTCTAGCAATAAATCTTAACCATGTTCAGACTTTATATGTGATGGCAAACGCAGCGGTTCTCAAACTGGACATGACACATGGATAATACAATTTACAAATATGTTTGTACATTAACAACTTACAGTGTAATTTTTTCAAATTGGCGTTTTTATTCTTTTTTATTCATGTTTTATTTCTAATTTCTGATCAATATACAATTTGATCAATATGCAATTTTACAATGTGTCTTATACTTTAAAACCCAAGTGAAAAAAAGTACATTTCTATAATGTGCTTATAAGTGCTCTATTTTCGCGCACTAATTTTGTACTTAATATGCTAAAAAATCTTCTTCAGTACTTCTTAAGATAATCTTAAGAACATCTAAGTGTGCTATTTTGAGACACCATGAAATATGAACTAAAATGTGCTTTTAATATACTTTCTCTGTATTTAAAAAATGTATTTAGTTGCCACTTATAGTACACTTGAACCCATAGTTTGCTACAAGTGGTAACTAAATACATTTTTTAAATACAGAGACAGTATATTAAAAGCACATTTTAGTTCATATTTCATTGTGTCTCAAAATAGCACAGTTGAGTATAGATGTTCTTAAGATTATCATAAGAACATATAAGAACCACTGGTTTAAGCCATTGCTAGATGCTTTAAAAGTAGCATCCGTATAAAGCTGATTCCAAGTCATATCTGGAGGAGGTGTATGATTTACTGTGACATTTATACAAGGATGTATCTTGTCACATTAGGCAAAGAAAAGGTCAGTCTTTTTAAACTTTTCAACTGAGGCCCTTGTTCTCAGTAGAGAATGAGTGTGTTTGCCAAGCGACACGTTGGGGAGTTTGATGACAGGACACATGACTCTATATGTGTCTGTGCTGTACTGAGTGTAAATGAGCTACAGGAGAACAAGTGGATGGTAATGTAGCACTTTTAAAAAGTTCATGCACTAATTGGATTACGGAGGGACAATGGCAATAATGATCGTTGAAAAAATACCTGCATTACACTGGGCCAGTGGATGAAGAAAATATGGGTGTTTTTCAGTATGCATATGCATTTCCTCATAATAATACAATTTAAGATGTATGACTGTGATTTCCTGGGGATTTTTTTTTTAATTAATTAATTAATTGAAAATTAAATAAATTTAAATTAAAAATGAGGGTTAAAGAAGTGGTTCTCATCCATGGGACCAGGGCCCATAGGGGGCCCCAGTAAGTTTTAAAATTCTTTAAATTGAGTTATATTAACAATCTTACTTAAAATGTAAAAAAAAAAAAAAAAAAAGAAAGAAAGAAAATGTTGAATTACATATAAAATTTCCATCCATTTGGATTCCATAGTTTTTACATAAACAAACTAATAAACTTAATGTGATTCATATTTGTAAGTCAATGAAATAGGTAAGATTTATCTAATAGTAAGCCCAGGCTATAACACTGCTTAGTGTTCATGTGTTTGCGCACTACTGAGTTAAAGTTCCATTGAAGCAGTGTCAGAGTTAATGAGATAATGAAGTGATTAACTGACTGATGATTGACCTTTATTGAAGACACCTGATGATAACAAGCAGAATCACCAAAGGAGAAAATCACAATTTTTAAGCCACCATCGTGGAGATGAGGGTTTGCTTTAGTTGGGCTCTTGACCCTTGATTGTTTAATTTTTGATTACAGCAGCACTGTGATTCTACAGCAGAAAATCAACTTTTTACAACAATATAATCTGATAAATCTCTCTAAAGTTCTGATAAAAAAAGGTAATGTGTTTAGAGACACAGACATCAAGAATCAGTCTGTGAATCTCAACAGTGGTGACCATTAAAAAAAACATGTTGCAGTGCATTCTGGGAGCCACCAATCAAAATTCATCCATGGCTCCCATCATGCATTGCTGCATGAATAAATTATGAACTGAATTGTCTTAGTAATTTGCTTTATTGTCACTATTTTTTTCTGTTTTTATGTGACATTTTAGTAGCTTGTTTTCTAATGTTCAGAGTTGATCTGTTTATCAGAATATGTTGCTTGTCACCGTCATTGAGATTCACAGGCTGATTCTTGATGTCTGTGTGTGTCTTAAAGAAAGTGCTGCTGCTGCAATCAATCATGTAAATTTATCTCAGAGATTGGGTTTTAAATTAGTTCAGTTATTCACACAAATAATTATTACGTGAAAACATAACCAACACCACCTGATCATCTTTTTTCTTTGCTTGACTAGCTGTTACAACAGCCCAAACAAAATCTAACGTTAAATAGTTAAGGGTCAAGAGCCCAACTAAAGCAAACCCGCATCTCCACGATGGTGGCTTAAAAATTGTGATTTTCTCCTTTGGTGATTCTGCTTGTTATCATCAGGTGTCTTCAATAATGGTCAATCATCACACAATTAATCACTTCATTATCTCTGACACTGCTTCAATGGTACTTTAACTCAGTAGTGCGCAAACACATGAACACTAAGCAGTGTTATATAGCCTGGGCTTACTATTAGATAAATCTTACCTATTTCATTTACATATGACTTACAAATATGAATCACATTAAGTTTATTAGTTTATGTAAAAACTATGTAATCCAAATGGATGGAAATTTTATATGTAATTCAATTACATAAAACTTATGTTTAGCCTGAAATATTTTTTTGAGTGTACAACAGAAGTGCCAGAGGTACTCAGCCCAGGGGCCATTTGGACACCTCTTTCAACTGAAAGCATAAAACTTTTTTTTGCATTTTGTCCATTCATTTATAGGACAACAGCATTTTGGGGGCCTTTTGAAAACGGGTTTCAAAGTGCAAGTTTTTGAAAACGATACTGCTGTCATCCCCGTGTAAACTACAAAAACAAACATTTAAGCAAAATGACATCATGCGCATGTGTTTCTTTACAAAGTGACATCATCAATTACTAGTCATTTTCATGGATCCGTGCGAACGGTGATCATTTTGACAAAGTTGTTTTCTGTACATGAAATATGCAAACTTTCCCATTTCACTTTCCAGTACATTGTTGTCATGTAAACATACCTTCGAATATGGTCTCAGACAAAGGGAGGCCTTGGACTCAAAAAAATTGAGAACCACTGGTTTAAAAGGAATAGTTAATCTAAAAGTATTTTTTGATAAAAGTGAACATAAGGGACTTTCAAAAACAATCTTACTGACCCCAATTTTTTTAACAGTAGTGACTGTGCCAAGTAGTGACATATCTTTGTGTAGAAATACAGACCGATATTTAAGATTACTATTTCCTTATAATTTCCTTGGTGCATTCATGAGAGAAGTAGTGATGCTCATAAGTGATTCTTTTTTATTCCGAGTCAGATCTAATCAGATATAATTCATAAAACCAGTCTAAATAATTAATTCATGAATTAAACTGATCTGGCAGCAACAACTGCAGTGACTACTTTTTTTTTTTTTTTTAATCAATCCACTGTACTACTTTAACTGTTTATCAAACAAAGCTAGTATGGCTTTCAGAAGACTTATATACACTACTGTTCAAAAGTTTGGTGTCAGTAAGTTTTCTTAATTTGTTTTTGAAAGTGCTCACTTTATCAAAATATAGGAAAATGTAATATTGTAAAATATTGTTAAAATTTAAAACAACGGTTTTATGTTGTCAGATACATTTAATATGTAGCATATTCCTGTGATGGCAAAGCTAAATTTTCAGCATCATTACTCCAGTCTTCAGTGTCACATGATCCTTCAGAAATCATATGCTGATTTTGTGCTCAAGAAACATATCTTATTATTATCAATGTTGAAAACAGTGAAACTGTGTTTTTTTTTTTTTTTTTTTTCAGGATTCTTAATAAAGAACACCATTCATTTGAAAAGTAATCGTTTGTAACATAAACGTCTTTACTGTCACTTTTGATCAATTTAGTCCTTCCTTGCTGAATTTAAGGATTAGTTCCTTAAAAGTCTTGTTGTTTCTCTTTATCTTGTTGATAAATCTTGTTGTTTCTCTATGGCGCTAGTTAGACATTTATTTGACATTTAGTGGACTATTCAAAATAAAAGGCATCAATTGTCTCCCATAAAGCACTTTGTACATCTCTGTAAACCCAGTGGCGAACAGTAAAACGAGTCCCGGTTGGTTATTAAAATGTAGAAAAACTTCAGTCAAAAGCGGCCACTAACCAAAGTCTGTTCATCTCCACCCACCTCCAGCTGCATGCACTGCATTAAGAGTCATTTTTAGAAAAGGCCAGATAGGCGATAAACATCATAGCGAAGTGAAATAATGTGCCGAATCAACACCCTGCCATCGTAGTCTGTGTAAAAGTCACTTTCACACTCAACCTTCAGAATCATATAACACTCCTGAGCCAGTCATTCATCTGCAAGCTTTAGCAGTATCAGGAAGTTCATTGTGTAACGCTCGGTGTCCCACCGGAATTTGCGGTAATTACATGAAACGAATATCTTAATTGTATGAACGTGTCTGATAGCTGTATATTTGTCCTGGGTGTAGTTTATATTCCTGGAACTCTTGACACTCTCTCTCTTTCTCTCCGTCTTTCCCTGTAGATAATGAAATCGAGCTTTGCGGTATCCTTGCCATATCCTTTCTATTTCCGTTGGTGGTTTTTCGCTGGGGAACTTGGAGTATTGATATGCGAACAGTCACGGCTCAAGTGATACCCTCCGGAGGACAGTTCTTTGCATACATGTCCCTTCAGCTTATAATCTGTTATGTTAATATTACTTTTATGCGCTTTTATACCTTGTGTGCCTTTGTAGCAAACACACAAAAAAGGACAAGCCAGCCATCTGCTTGCTTCCACACGTTTGGGAGATTGCAAGGGTCCTCATCTGTCTGCAGGAAAGGGTACAGAACCCATCAGAAAAGGTCACAATTATGGGGGAAGAAAGTACAAAGAGACAAATTCCCTCATGCCAGGTCTTTTCCTGTACTGAAGAAAAATCTGTCTCTGACTGTGAGAGTTTGTTGCTAATGATGGTTGGAATTGAAAGACAATGAGGAAACCAGACAGCCTCTTTTCAAGAGTCTCTTTTCAAGGAATAAACCATAGAAAGGTTTCAGCAGTTGGCCTTGTGGGATGTGAGCAGCAAAGTTAAAAGACTTCTTTCAAATACAGGCCTATTATTAGAGCTGTATTTAAAGCATTAGATAACACTAAAATGACTCATCTATAAGTGACAATGAATAGATCAATGTAAATATATTATATTTGAAACAAAATATAGACTATATGAAAATACAGTGACCACCAAAAGTATTTGGACAAGTATCTGCAATTAATAATAAACCTTTTCACACAACTAACTTTTGCAGTCACATTTAACCAATGGACCCAAGGTGATTTTTTGTGGATGTATAAAGTCACTTCATACAAAGTGAAACTTCTTTGTGAAATGTTTTGCTTGAAAGTGTGTTTTTGCTATATTTCTTTATTTTGATTATTTTGTTATAGAATGCAAAGACATATATTTGTTTTTATTTTTATATTATTACATGAGTTATATTATATTGTGTAATGAAAATAATAATCTATATTTTTCATGTACACAGCATTCAAAGGTTTTGGGTTGGTAATATTTTTTAAAATGTTTTTGAAAGAAGTCTCTTATGCTCACCAAGGCTGTATTTATGTGAGCAAATATACTGTAAAAACAGTAATACTGTGAAAATATATTACAATTTACAATATTTTTTTTTTTTTTTTTTTTTTTTTTCCTATTTTAAAATGTCTTCACATGATCACATGTTTTCAGTCACATGATCCTTCAGAAATCATTGTGATATGCTGTTTCGGTGCCCATTTTCTTCTTCTTCTTCTTCTTCTTCTTCTTATTATTATTATTATTATTATCAAAGTTCAAGCAAACCTCATTTATTTTAAAGATAGTTTTTTTGTTTGTTTTTTTGTAATGGTATAGTCATCTGATCAATCACAAGACAATCAGAAAATATGTTTTAACTTAAAGTGTTCACATGTCTAAGAAAGTATTATTCCTTAAGCACTTGCAAAAAGTTCTGTGGTGTTTACTAAATAAGAGCGTCTTTATTTATTATTAGGCTACTTGGGCAAAATTGTATGCCATTTATACAGCCATAGATGTAGCTACAGTATATTTCCAATGATTTTAACTATGACTATGACTGAAATAAACCTCTTTTCAGAAAGAATTGTCGTGCAAAACATTGACCTCGTGGCATATTTTCGACACCGCCGCCCTGACAGATATAAGTTTTTTAAAAATCATATTACAATAGAACGAGTGGCTACGGCTATGACTAGCAAAACATCTCGACAGCACAGGTAGTTCATTTAAGCATGGATTTGGACAAATTAATCGTTTTCCACATACAATGTGACTGGAAATATCATGTGTGAAGCAGGGGAGTGGTTTCGTTCAGTTAAGAATAGCCTACATGCGCTTTGAGAGGAGACAGGCAACAGTTCGGACAGCAGACCTCACTGTGTCTCCAGCAGACCACATCGCTCCCCACTGTCTCCGTTCACTGCATTTACTGGAACCGAGCTTGATTTAAAGGTAAGACGACCCGCTTTCAGATTCTGTGCAATATGTTTATCCAGAGATAAATGATATGATTAGCACATCTAAATATTTGAATTGGATGGTTGGTTATGTTGTGTGGTGCGGGAATACGGGGAAGCGCCAAAATACACCAAGCATCTTCTGCATTTTATTAGAGTTCTCCTGCGAATCACTTACCTGAAGGACACTTCGTTTCCTCACGTTACTTCATAGCATTAAATTGCGTTAATTTAAGGATCTTGTGAATTATGAATCAGTCATAAACGAGTTTTTCGTAAGTTTTACTCGTGTCTGTTTAGATTTGTTCGGTGTGGGCGGCATTCTGAAATAATGTGACAGTAACGTTACTGTGCGTGCGTGTATCCGACCTGGGATGTGTCAGACACGGCGCGTTCTTGCAGCAAGACGTCGCGACACGTTTTTAAAAGTTGAACTGTTTTTACAGTTCTGCCATTTTAAAGGGAAAAATTAAAATTCTGTTATACTTAATCTCACGTCGTTCCAAACCAGTTTTTACTTTATTTTTTTTAATGGAACGCGCTCTGAATGGCATCCTCACTTTAATTGTGTGGGGAAAAAAATGAATGGTGAACTATCCCTTTAAAAAACGAGAAAAGCGCGAGACGCGACGCACCTGCCAGAGACGTCTGTCTGACGCATGTGTACATGACTAAAAAGTAGAGCAGACAACGTGTCCTGTGTGAACCCCAAATTCTTATTTTGGAATTTAAAGGGGTGGTTCAATGCGATTTCACTTTTTTAACTTTTGTTAGTGTATAATGTTGCTGCTTGAGCATGAACAGTATCTGCAAAGTTATAGCGCTGAAAGTTCAATGCAAACGGAGATATTGTCTTTTAAAGTTATGGCAGTTTAATGCCTACAAAAACGACCGGTTTGGACTACAACAAGCTTCTTCCGGGGTTGGTGACATCATAAACCCTGCAAACAAACACGCAACAAAGTGGGCGAGGCCATGTCGGAGGCGCGACGCAGATAATAGACCATTGTAATCTTTGATATTTTCTACACTGGATGCGGCGCTGAAGACAGCTTCCAGAATCTACACGAGTTTAATACTGGATTTGCACAAAAGCTTTTACTGAAAGAAGCAGTTCCCACTTTAAAAGCAGAAGCTGCAGTTTATTGGCTTCAAACTGTAAGTACGTTTTATGGTTTGTACATGTCTTTTAAGCTTAAGGTTCTGTTGCTATTTTTTGGTTGCATCAAGGACATATACAAAGAGCAAATGGTTTTTGCTTGGCTAGCCAGTTAACTAAATTCTAGTGCATACTTCTCCAACAAACGTCTACGTTCATAGACAAACAGTTGTTCATGCTATAAATTAAATGCTACCTTTACAAAAATGCTACTACTCAGTCATGTATTCGACTACAGTAAAGCTTTAATCAGGATAAAACCGTATATTTAAAGCTAACAAACAGCAGTGACAGCATATCTAAACACTTTGACACAAATACAAAATTAAATACCATCCATAAACGTTAGCCTGGTAATACCAGACTCTGCTACTTCACTTTGCTTCATAGACAGAGTCTGGAATGGCATAATAGAGAAGTGTTTTCTCTCTCGCCAGGGGGCGCTTGTCTGAAGTTTAAAATCATTGGTTACCCGTAAGCCAATCAGATACGTTTAGTTATGAGGTATGTTATGTGCCTGTACAGCCGCATCGAAGCACAGACATCATGCATCGAACTCAAATCTATGATTGAACTTCCACTGTAAACCTGTTGTAAACACATGATAAAACAAATGTTTATCAAACACTCTTCTTGTTCTGGCTTCAGTTTGAAAAAGAGTTGAATGTTCTCCATAACAGAGCGAATTGCATCCCGTGTCTCGTTTCCCATTTCCGCGGTCGTTTCGGTTTTCGATTTCTCTAACCTACAATGTAAAACTCGGCGCTTAGCATCTACGTCACGGCTCTCAGCCCGCCCTCTGTTCGTTGATTGGCCCGGCTGTTTCCAGACCGGTGGTAAACAGAAAGCTCTGCCGCTGTCTCAGACTGAGTACAGAAGCGTAATGAAATTGAGCGGAAGTAGGAAGTCTGACGTAGTCAGGCTACATAAACGTACTTTAAAAGCCACGATTGCTGAGGTTCTGCTTGACCCTCTTCATCTGGGTCTGATTCGGCTCAATTTGATACAGCAATATAGTCGCCATTATTTACATTTACATTGAAGCACGTAACTACGAATGGTAAGGGGCGTGGCGTTTCCAGACGCTTTAGTGAATCACGATACACGAGGCCAGCTACCAACCTGCTAACCAATCTGAGCACATTGCGTATTTCGGAGGGAACGGCTTCATAGAACCAGGAAGTCAAAGAGCCATTCATATGACACTGGAAACAGAGGTGTAGAATAAAACAGCGTTTAAAAAAAAAACGAAGCATTAAGACATGTTAAACTGTTCCCCAAAAACACAATCAAGCCTAGAAAAAAAACACTGAACCACCCCTTTAATGTTTTGCTTTATGAGATCAGGTGGGTTGTTACACATTGCTAACGATGTTAGGGTGATTGTAGTGGTTACTTTTTGAAAGTCTACGTCGATCAGAGAGTAACATATCTATAGCCTCACTTTGTGTCAATGTAACTATAATGTAACAGCATCACAGTATGTGTATGTGTGATCATACTTAGAAAAGGTTTGTATTCACTGTCCCATTGTGTGAAATCTTTGTGTTTCCAGTTGATGTATATTGAAAAGTACGTCTGGTCAGCAATTAAATAGCCTATAGTGTGGATGTTTTGTATCAGATTAAATAAGAAATCCTGATGATTCATGATACTAGTTCTGTTATCCATTAACATCATCAATATAAAAATAAATTAAGCCAGATGTGATATGCTTATAAATCTTTCCCTGCATTAGAGCACTTCCCGGTCTCCCTTAAAATTGTAGCTTTAAATACTTCTGGGACAATGCTTGAGATTCCCAGGAGTATTAATACCAGAAGCTGAATAAATAATGAATAGGACGAGGGAATGTGCGCACTTGCTTTGTCTGTATGTCTGATGTCATTCTGTTTGGTTGATTATTGAAGTACAGCAGCTTCCCTTGCCATGTCTCCAGATGGTGTTCAGTGTACAAAATTCTGCTAACATCTGCTAATAAAGCAAGTTTCCAGAGAGATAACTCTTAATATATCAGCCTCCCCCTACCAACACATGCACTTACCAAAGCTATGATTTTGATCTGAGCATGCACTGCACTGGCTTCCTTCTGTTGACTATTAGTATTGATATAGTGAACTGATCCCTTATGCCAACAAATTATGACACTAGTCATGCAGAAGACATGCTTGAAAATGTACAGTGAAATTGTCTTCTTTTGTGATTCACTGAAAATGTAACTTCTATTCCAAGGTTGTAGGTTTATACTTTATTTATATTACAATAATGGTGATTACAGTAACGTTTTTTTTTATTTTAAAAATGATTTTTTTTTAAGTTATTTTAATGTGCATTTTGTGTGTTTTATGGCATGGAAAATATAAGAATTTTAAAAATGGTAATTTCCAAATGTTACAACACAGAGATTTCTGTAGTTATAGTTATGTCCAGCTGTCTTTTTGACTATTGGTTATTGTTATCCAATAGCCTGTGTGGCCTAAGTGACGTGAGTGGAAAAGGAAAGTTGTTTTAGAGGAAAATTAATAGGGTTAATTAATTTTGATATCATGTTGACTTTAAAAGTCCTCAAGGCCTGTTCACACCAAGGACAATATCTATAACAATAACTATGACTATAAAGTTTTAATAATCTTTCTAATTCAATGAGAATAGCAAAGTCCACACCACAATTAACAAAAACAACACAGAAGAACCGTATATTTGGAATTGATTTAAGAATGATTTTTTCCCCAGCTGATGAATAATAAAAACATTGATAAAATATAATTAAAAACATTCTGTCAATCAGCACTTTTAAAGCGGCAGACGAAATAACTGCAGCTAGGCCGGACTGTTATGGTTCATTGGTGTGGACACCAATTTAGTGATCATTATAGCTGATGTTCTTGGTATGAACGTTCTGTGAATGAATAACTGGACTGGAAAGGTCATAGAAGTTTATTGGTCAAAAGTGTGTAATTAGGATGAGATTTTAGCTCAAGTGGTGCACCGAAATTTCAGCAACTAAAAAATATTTGTTCAATATTGAAAAATTAAGTTGTTTCATAATGAACCAAAGTAGTTTTGGACAGCCAAAATCATTGACATTGAAGAGTGACTTTTAATCAGTGCTTCTCTGATTATGCGTTTTGACCTTGTCAGTGTCTATTACATGCACACAATGGAGATACAGTAAACTACAACAGGTTGTCAACAAGTCTGTCAGCAGTGTGGACGAACTTCACTGTAACCAAAAACGAAGCTAGAGCGATATGTAAAATTGTTCGTCTGAAAAAGACTGGTTTCATTTATCACCTGAGAACCCTGCCCAGAATAAATTACCAAAATTTAATTACTGAAACTTTATTACGATTTTGCCGTTTATGTAAAAAAAAAAAAAAAAACATTTTGCTTTTTTTTTTTTTTTTTTTTTAAGTGTAGATTACAAGCCACTCCAGCTGTGGGATTGAAGTCTACAGGCCCTAATCTCCAGCAAGGTGATAGTGATCTTAAGCCACATTTACATTACATGGTTCAAGAGACCCAATTCTGATTTTTTCAGAATCGGATATGTGCATTTTTGCATAATTGCGTCTGCCATATAAGCGGACAGATCGGATATTCCTGTCAATGCGAGTTGTAAGTCAGGTAGGTGACTCTTTTCAATGGCACAATGGAGGATGAAGGCTCAACCCAATGTTTTTCTAACCTTTAAAGATGGTGTAGAAACAAAAGCTTGTATTATTACTTTGTCTGCGTCCATTTCAAAACCCGCCACTTTTTTCTTTTTCAGTACATGTACCTTGAGTTGTTTCACCAAGTGTACAGTGTAAATGCAGATATTGGACAGGGGTCACTTTTAAAAGAAGATGTAAGCTGGTCGTCAAAAATGCGGCCTTGGTGATCGATGGTACATGTGCCGTGGTTGAGCACCTCCAGCAAACCACTGTCTGATCATGCCACAACTCACATATCATAAGCAACTGACTCTTTGTACAGTTCACCATTTCCCTTTGAAAATAATATATGATTGTAGTTTTACAGGGTCCTTAAATGTTAAAATGGAGTCAGTTAATGTGTTTAATATATACTAATATATTTAACACTTTACAATCAGCCAGATGTAGCATGTCTTGAATATATTAACCCTATAAAGCCTACTGTATCGTGTTTGATTTGTGAATTTCTAAGGCCTCTAAATTATCAACATAATCAAAACATGATTAAAAACCTGTTGTACGAAATCTACTACATGCTTTATATCAGAATCAGAAAGAGCTTTATTGCCAGGTATGTTTACACATACTAGGAATTTGTTTTAGTGACAGAAGATCCACAGTGCAATAGACACAGTACATCTCTCAACCATGGTTCATCATTATATGGCATTGCATTGCATATTTTGTGTACTTCACAATAAAAGCAGAACAGAACTTTGATTAAAAGACATGCATTTGAATATAGGACATATTTTTATAAGATATAGAGTGACAATTGAAAATTATATGCATTTACATACTGTAAGTAATCTTCTATACTGTTATAAAGATCTCACTGATTTATATTACAAGCTATCAGAATTTCACCTTAATTTTTCACCATATAAATACCAAATTGCATATATATTGGACCCAGCATGTGTGTGAAGACGTGGACCCAAATATGCATGTTATGTGACATTTAGCAAGCATTTCCCATGGGTGCTGATATGATATGCTGAAAAGGGACGTTTGAAGGTACTCGAGAGGACATCGTTTTGCAGATGTGATTCTGCTGCCACAAAAACCAAAATAGTGAAGTACACCTCCGAAAACACAGTTATTATTGCTTAGTAAACAAGCTCAACAAGATGATGAAAGACCTTAATAAGAAGCACTCTCTTCAAAGAAAGGCATTTCTATTTCCGCTGGAACAAAGATTGGCACTCTCCAAAGTGTTTCCCAAGGTGAGTTTTGAAGATGGAGATACTTTAATTGGTTCATGTTGAGACAAATAGTTTTTCCAGTAGAGTTATGGAGTGGGTGCCAGACATGCGGTGTCCACACCTTGGTTTGATTTGTTTTGAACCTGTAATTTGCTTTTCTCAGCAACTTTTTTTTTTTTGGGCGCCCCCACCCTTTCAGACACTTGCTCCGATTTAATGCTTCTTGGCAGTATGCGCAAGGTTCATGAATAAATCAAAGCCCTCACTGTCAATGCTTAGAGCAAGAGGGAATGGAATTATCATGTTCTGTACAGTTTTCATCCGAAAAGTACTTTCATCATTCCCCTCTTCCCCCCATGCTGAAAATATTGTGAGCTGTTAATGCCACAGTACGTTAGAGAAATATAGCTTATTGGCAGCTTTATAAATATTAACCTGAGTCATATTTTTATTCATCTAAATAATAGTATTCACGGTCCATTAATAATCCAGGCCTTATGGTGAACCGAACAGCAACTTTTTGAGTTATCACACAATTCCTTTCCTTTGAGAAGGCTTTCAAATTGTCCTCTGCCAGTGGTCTATTTTCAACTGTACATCCTTTGAGATTACTGTGGTATCATCCTTTCTGAAAAGGAAGGTTTGATTTATGGTTCTGAGGAAGAAAAGGAACTGGGGAAAGGCTTGCCATTGTTCCTCCTAAACAATAGTACTACAATAGGACATGTTTTACATTGCCTTTTTAAATGGTTGCAAAATCTTCCCTGATATCTAGGAGTGTAATGCAGCAAAAACCATTTAATTGGAATTATTGTGCATAGAAATGGTCTAGTAAACTAGCATGGCACCAGTGAAGTATAGGGAAAGAACTATGGCACCATAATCCAGTTTACAGCTGCAGGCTCGAGTGGATTTACTGTTTTAAAATGCTTTTGAGGTCTTGCAACATATTTGGTTTTGAATTTATAACCATATTTGCCATCATTTTGGTTTTGTATGGCCATTAAAGTCAGGAGAACGTGTAGCTCCTCACACACAATGGCCTCTCTTGCTTCAGGGGTCTTTGAGTAAAGTTCAAGTTGAAGGATATACCCACTGAGTGTTTCTAAGATTTGCATGCAAATTTCTCCCTCTAGCCTAATGATTTCGCTCTAACAACTATTCTGAGGCTTGCGAGGCTCATTTCAACCTTTAAAGAGTTTACCGGCTCATCTTTGGGATGCATAGCCAGCAGTGACAGCCGGAAGTGTGCCTTTGGAATTTTTTAGAAAGACTTTCTTAATTATTTGTGGTGCAAATAATGTATGTTAAGAGGATTATAAAGTTTCTGTGTATTATGAGTAGAAATAAAGTTAAGTTGCAAACTTAAAATGTTTCTTTTTGTTATTAAACTACGCAAATGAAAATAAGTCATGCTGCATACAGATATACTTTAAATATGTTAAAGGGGTGGTTCATTGCGATTTCACCTTTTTAACTTTAATTAGTGTGTAATGTTGCTGCTTGAGCATAAACAGTATCTGCAAAGTTACAGCACTGAAAGTTCAGTGAAAACAGAGATAATGTCTTTTAAAGAATTCTATGTTTAAGGACTGGTAAGGATCACTAACCCTTGAATTTACATAAACCCTGCATAGAACAAGCAACAAAGGGGTTGAGGCCATGTTACTGCATTACAGTACATAACACAAATGCAATAGCATGTCATAAATGCAAGATGACAAAACGACAAGTTATAACCGTAATGAAACTAAACTATACATGTTCTATCTTCATGCAGCATATATTCTCTGGCTCTGTAGCATCTTATAACAGTTCCACAGGAGCGTTTTATAGATTATCATAACAGAATATGCTAATCAATGACTTTAAGACAGTTAACTCCACATCAGCTACATAAATTCCTCAACTAACTGTTCAGAAATGTCCTGTTGCATTCTATATGTTGTCACTTCTTCTTCTTGAGTCTCTCCATCAGTTGTCAAATCTGTTTTGAACATAAAGGGCTGAAGAGTTTCTGACATGTTCAGTGAGTCTGCGTGAAGTAACGTTAATCTGAGCTGCTAAATGCTAACACGAGCTCCTGAAAGTCCGCCCCTTTTTTTGAGAGCAGCAGCTCATTTGCATTTAAAGGGACATTGTTGGGTATTTTGAGCTAAAACTTCACATAGAGTCTGGGGACATCAAATACTTATTTATCTTGTAAAAGAGGCATTATACCACCCCTTTAAGAAATGAATATACAACATTTGTTTTATTGCTTTTAAGGAGCATTTTGTTAGAAATAAATCTGAAAGGTTCCATGCTGAGGCAGATACAGTAGTATTTTGGGTTACACTTTATTTCGGTGGTCCACTTTAGACATTCTACAAACTATAACTTTGTAACTACTTGTCAACTAACTCTCTAGAGTATTAGTAGACTATTAGGTAAGGGTTAGGTGATAGGTTTCAGGTTAGTAGAATATGTTGACATGTACTTGCTAAGTTACTTATAGTCAGTAGAATGTCTGTTGTTGGAAGACAAAATAAAGTGTTAGCAGATATTAAGCAGACAGTAGTTGACATGTAATTGCAAAGTCTCTTATAAGGGTTTTTTCATACCGCGCTTAACCCCGTTATCTTCGTTCTAAACACCACTTTTAATCCCGTGTAAAGGAACATCCGGAGAAGGGTTAGTACCACTTTTGCTGTGTTAACCCTGCATTGCGGTGGCAAACTTGTACAGTGTGAAACAATACGGTGTTAGAATGTTACAGCTAGACGCTTAGCAACAGACAACCAATCGCGTACTCATATTTGCCTGCTTTAGACAGTCACGGAAACACTGCGCATTGTATATAAACAGTAAATTCAGCGTTTGAGAGAAAAACACAACAATTTGAGTGAAGAAGAGAAGTTTTATTCTTACCTTTACCTGTCCATTCAGTATAAGCTATGCAAGGATACACAATGCTAGATCTATGTTAACAGGTTGTGTGCTGCGTTTATCCATTCAGTTACACTGACACCGCAAATATGCAAATAAGAACTTTACCCTAGGGTTTAGGAATGTACAATATGAAACATCAGCTTATGAATACCCAGGATTAATTGTTAACCCCGGGTAAATTATGAGCAATGTGAAACGTGAAGCAAGATAACCCAGGAATCCATTTACCAGGGATTTATAATGACCTAGTCTCGCATAGCCAGACCTTCAGATTGACGGCAGAAGGTCTGGACTCTATCGCAGCTTTCATTGGCTAAGGACCGCCCAAAAGAACGTTTGATTGACATGTAAAGCAACCAATCAGAGTTTTTGTTCCATGTCATGTTTAGGGGCATGAAAATGAAAGTCGATGTCCCTACGATAACAGTGCATCTATAAATTATTCATTCAAGAACGTTGTGCAAGTTTACTGCAACGATGGAGCCGCTAACTTCACATACTTTTGAAAATCCAGTGTTTATTTGATCCCGATAAGCGCTCGTTGTCACAGTTGTAAACATGACAGCATTCTTCTACGAGGGGGTTTGGCGTCACGGCATTTGTTTCCAAGCGGACCATTATAGAACGCAACACGTGTCTCCCAGACATCCTGTAGAATTCAACCAACCAGATGACAATTTCGATACTGCTGAAGTGTTTCCAGATAAGTGTGCCATATGCATCAGATGTTCAGCCAATGGTCCATGGGTGTGACGTCTAAGAATGTCCCATGGTTAACAATTTCAAGTGTGAAAAGCCCTATAGTTAGTAGAATGTCTAAAGTGGACCATCAAAATAAAGTGTTACCAAATTTTGTGTTTTGTGGGAAATGGCTGTTGGCTAATAAAGTTGACTTCCATCAATGGTTTGTATGTATAACAGCAGTATGAATAATTTTGTATCTTTATTAAACATGCAAGTGCAACAACATAGACTCATAAATGTTTCAGTGCACCATTTCTAGTGAAGTTACTGGAACATGAAAACTCTTACTGAAATGTCCTTTGTTGGCTGGGTTTTCTCACAGGGCGTCTGACCCTTTTTTAAACTTTATGCATGTTTTAGATGTATAACAAACAAAGGCCATTCATAATGTAGTCCCATCAGAGTGTGCTTATCACAAACTGCATGACACTGATCTTTATAGTTCTGTTTGTGTTAAGAGTTCTGACAAGTTTTATCTAACGCATTCATGAAGCACAATCCCTATGTCCCACTCCAATGTACAAAAATCAAGTATGTGCCAGTCAAAATGTCATGCCAGACTCATCGAGCTTAGCCATGTTTCAGGGGATCAAAATGGATACGTGTAGACCTGCGTGCTATTTTTATGAGTAGGTTAATTCATCCAACCTTTTTGTAATGCAGTCATCTTCAGCACAAGTATTAACATCACATTAACTCCGAATGAAATTTCTGAGCTTCACTCCATTGCAGAGCGACGGGGATGTAATTGAGAAAAATCCCACAGGAAACGGTTGGAAAACTGCTAGTCTCGTATTAACTTTTTTCATCTCTTGCCGCAAATAGCTTAATGTACCATTGCAAAAGGGAGGCTTCATTCATTTCATAGATTCCCCATGTTACCACTCGGCTCCAAATGTCCAAATCAATCAGCGTGGTTTGTGATGAAGACAGTGAGCTTCTATTTGACATATTTTATCGAGATAAAATCCATATCCATGGAGGTGAATTCCAGCATCATCATGGGTTGAATTACAGAATCCATTCTGCAAAATAGACTGATGCTAGTCTGGTCATGATTTGCTTGCTTTACTGGTACTTTTTTCTTTTGTTCACTGATGAAGTAGCCATTAACGATGAGCAAAACTACATGTTTTCAAAATCGATTAGCCAGTGGGTTGCCTGTACGACTAGTCAACTGAGGCCTTGCTCACACTAATACATTTTCATTTGAAAACACACCTTTTTCTAAACAGTTTTTTGGCCTTCCGTCCACACAGTTTTTGTCCTGCGGAAATGGAGCTTTTGAAAAACGCTCTCCCAAGTGGATACATTTGAAAATACTGTTTTCGCATTGTAGTGTGGATTTTGAAAAAAGAGGTCTTCGAAAACGATGGCACATTTAGTCACATGACTATTATTCTATTGTGTCTGTTATGTGCTATTCACTTTTACACTGTTGCTAAAGATTTGTTACTTGTACACTCTTCATTTCACATTACTGCAAAGATGAAAATAGATGAAAAATTTGAAAGATGAAAAATGTACTTGCAATTGCTGTCCTGCGACAAAACATGAGGGTGTTTTAGACCAAATACATAATGGTTATTGAGTGCAACCTGGACGCATAAGTGAATGGTGAGATATTTTGCTACATAAAATGATCCTGCCAGAAGAATAACGTGAAATGTCTGTTCAGTCTGTATCATCTCATTGAGCTTTTATGAGGTCTTACGCATGCACAGTAAGGTGAATTTAGGCCCAATCCCAATTCTATTTTATACCCCTTCCCCTTACCCCTATGCCTACCCCTTCCCCTTGCCCCTTGAAACAGAGTGTCAAGGGGTAGGGCTGAAAATATTCCCCTAAGAAATGGGACACCACTACTAGACCGTTACATGTTATCATAAGTCGTCGCTAGCTCCTACGTCATGGATGCGCCGATGTTTTTCACACACTTCTAAAGGCCCATTCACACCGCACCGACAACAGCCAACAAACTCGTCTGTTGGAGTTTGTTGGATCGGTGTGATACCCCTGTTGGCGTCTGTTGGAGTCGGTTTTCACCCGACTAAACATGTTTAATCGCCGTTTGTCGGGTCGTGGAATGTCTGCGCGGTGTGAACAGTTTTCCAACAAGACGGCAACAAACTCTGATGTAATCTGACCTGTCGACGAACCGTTGCCATGACGATGAGGCAAGTCCCCTGCAAAGACAGCTGTTTGATCGCGCCCGCGCCTCACACACACACAACAAAGCAGTGGAAACGTGACATCGCAGCTTGTTCATTATAAAAAATAAAATACTGTAAAAAAAAAAATAAAAAAAAAATAAAATATACAAAAGGTACAATAGTCCATAGTGCAATCCGTGCCATTCAGCAAGAGCAGCTGCACCACTTCACCGAAATAGAGAGATAACGTTAACCAGAGCAACGCAGGTTTACCTTCAGTTTCGTTTTTAATAATTCGTTTTGGCTTGTTTAGCTACATGGTTGTATATGCTTATAGGTCTCGTTAATAAAAAGAGTCGCGCTAAAAAAAATGTTTGTTGGTGCGGTGTGAATTGGCCTTTTAAGATGCCATCGATAGCTGTAGTGATCTCTGTTGCTTTGGCGACAGCTATTTTTTGCATTTGTCTTCAGTTCTTTGCATAACACAAATGAGATGAGCCTGCGTGTTTCCTCAGGAGTCCCTGGTTGATACAGAACATACAATACTGATGAATAAGCACGCAAACTGAATGCACTTTTTGTTTATCATGTAACGTACACGTATTTATGGACATAACCACAACAAAACAATAGCCTACATTAATCAGGCATGCGGCAAAAAGACAAGTTAGCTGCCACCGGATTTGAATTTATGTTGTCAAATCAACGCAGGTTTCAATAAAATATAAAAAAATATGTTGTGGAACTATCATAAAGTAAAAAACATTAGCGAACTGTTTTCATAGCGATTTTTACAAATCTTTTTTCGGAGAACATAACCGTATACATGAACACAAGATTAAAGGCAACATAAAACAAGTGATTATTTATTACTAAAATACTGTTTACCGTAAGAAAATATTTATATTTATTGGTCTCTCTGCTCGCTCGGTCGGCCATGTTGGAAATTTATCATACCCCTTCGTCTGAAGTGTGGTCCCGAAAAATCTTCGTTTGAAGGGCTACCTGGCCCTTCCCCCTACCCCTTCCCCTCCAACCAAATGAGAATTGGGACACCCCTACCCCTTCACGTGAATGTGCGAAACAAAGGGGAAGGGGAAAGGGGAAGGGGTAAGGGGTAGAATTGGGATTGGGCCTTAGTGTTTTCCAACATTTCGGTGTCGATGTGAATCTTTTGAAAAATGCTTGAAAATGCTAATGTGGATGGAGAGTGTTTTAAAACGAAAACGCCATTTCAAATGGCATTTTTTCAATGTAGACATATAGCCTGAGGGAAACCGTGTATATATGGCTGTTTTCAGGTTAAATTGATGCTGATCAGATGTGTTTATTTGGGGTTGTTAATATAAAACGTTCAAAAACGGCCAGATTGGAGTCTCATGACATAATTTTTTAATGTTTTTAAAACTTTGACAATTTTTAACTTGACATGTCTGATATATTATATAGTTAGCTTGATATTATAATATGTAAGTAAAAACTTGATATGTGTGTAATATAATAAAATAATGTAATATTACAGATATATCAATTTAAATCTGGTCTGTAATTTTGCTTCTTTGTCGCCATCTCTGTTTGAAACTTGCAATTGCAGTTGTTTGCGAATTATTATCTTTACGTGCGTTGTGCCTCGGCACGGATGCGGATGAATCTAATCTTTGCTGTCAGTCACCACATTGGTGTGGATATGTACTTTGGAAATACAGATTATAGTCTTGGAAGTATGACCAAAATAAGAATTTTCACTGGAGAATGTCACCTGAACAAGCAAGTAACAAATCTGCCACTTTTGTTCTGACTGAGGGGAAAAAAAGCATTATAGTAAATCACGCTGCCAGTGGTGATTAAATCTAACGATCGCTTAGCTTATATCTTGTCAAACCGTGCAAATTCTTATTATTGTTTAGACTGGGTAAACCCAGCCTGATCTGCCGGCGATTTGATTTCACCCGGCAACTCAGTCTGGAAACCCGTACATTCATTTCTGCTGCATCTGTTACACTTTTGCAGGAACCAATCACAGACTGGCTTATCCACCTTGCTCGCTATTGGCGGGTACAGAGCTCTTTCTATGGCTCTGGGCGGGTATAGCACAGTGATGTCTCTCGCACGACCGTCAATCCAATTCCTTTTAACCTCTCAACGATGCTAAATTACTTCTTTAGTTAAGCAAACAAATCGCTCGACTGGGTGTAAATACCACTCACTTTCATGTTTTTTTGCACAACCTGCAAAAATCACTCGATGCTATTGCTGCTTCTGCAAGCCGCTGATCATTGCTACAAACCAATACAAACTAAACCTGTCTGGAGTTTTCGCATCGCTCAGCAAAAGTACATCACCTGGATCGTTGATCTGATTGGTTGAAGGACTATCCAATTGTGTGAATAATGCTCGTTGATCATGCCTCTTGTGCAGTAGGAAATACATAGCAAACTCCCCAGACCAATGTTCATTTTTAAATTGAGCTTGGTCTGGTGACAGCCAGACAAATTATTGTTATACTTAGTTATCAAATTCTTAATGCTAACAACATCAGCATTGTGTGACTATGTGTATTTTGTATTATTAGTGTTACCTGTAGATTTCAATTTCTGTAAAGTCTAATCACTGATGTTAATTTGTCATACCATACAGTCCGCCATCAAAATGATAAGTTTAATTATTTCAGCTGCTGTGAAAAAAGGTTATAAATGATCCGCCACACATGCGATGTAGCCTACTAGCTGGGACTTGTTCTTTATGTATACAGACGTGACACAATGATGCAGACAAATGGCGACATGCTTGAATTTCCCCCGAAAACCCACCAGTACCACCTGAATTATGAAACATTATTACACGCTTACCATTGTCAGCTAAGGTAAGGAGATAGTTTTGAACACTGGCTAATTATGAACCTGCTCAAAAATTGACTTTGGATAATTTTTAACCAAAAAAAGTTATTGCAACTTTTCCAATATTCTCTGTGTGTGTGTGTGTGTGTATGAATATATATATATATATATATATATATATATATATATATATATATATATATATATATATATATATATATATATATATATATATATATATATATATATATATATATATATATATATATATATATATATATATATATATTCATTCAAATAATGTGATGGAATGAAGTAGCATAGACTCCATCTGATGATGCTCAACAGGGAGTTTATTCATTCTAATTATATAACTGTGACAATGCTTTTTTCCCCTTCTAACAGCCCAAGTTGCAAATTAATGAAACATTGCGCAGGAGCTCAAACAAACAGAATGCGTTAGAGACACCCGTAAAGTAGGCTAAGCATTCTCTAAAATGTGATTCTGCAATATTAGGGTAGTGCTGTCTATAAGAAGTGGCATCTTATTCTTTTTCCTTGTACTTTTATTCTTTTTAAATCTTATTCTGATTAAGATTTTTGGAGTCCACATATAGTTAGCTATTCTGTTGATGTTGGTTTGCTGATGTTATAGTTCTGTTGATGTTGGATTGCTGTGGTAAGATGCACCTCATAAGCTTATAAAGTATTTGTGGTCTTAAAGTCAAAGCTGTAATTTTGTGTAGCAAGGTGTGTATTACATGTATGTAAAAATAAATAGCTGAAAGCACTTAAAAAGACAAATCTGGCTTTCTGATTCAAACCTGGACATAAACAAAAGGTTTTAGTGTTTTGAAAAATGAAAAAAAAAAAAAAAAAAAAAAATGAAAAAAAAAATGGTGAAAATGAATGGTAAAAATGTACAATGAATAAGAAATAGTTTATAATATTAATATCTACTATTTAACTTGTGAAGTTCAGAATTTCCAAGTATATGCAAATATTGTTATTTTGTTTTTTGGCAACCATGCAAACCACTCAGAAGCTTGGGCCCCCAGATGTTCGGGGGCCCCCTGCTGGCCACAGTTGATTGAATAAATCATTCTGTGATCTACACATCTTTTTTTACATAGCAAATAATACATAGCCAGCTAACCAGGACTTTCAATAAATCACAAATCCCTTACAGTCTACAATTACCATATGAAAAACAGAGAAAATACACTGGAATTGGTTAATTTATTAAGTGGATTGGTGAATTTGTATCCATCTTCTGTCGTGTGCTTTTTGAAAGACGAAACAAATTAGCACTTATAGCGATGGACTGCGCTCATGGATCAATATCCACAGCCATTAAAGAGCCCACAAGAAAGGAACTGCACGCATCCCTGTGTACTTAAATCTGAATTTTGCTTGTGGCATCTGATAATGAGATATCAACAGGAAGCTATCAAATTGACTTTTGCATGATATATTACATCATGTTGATTGGATGCTAAAATCTGATCAGTCCTGCCTGTTTAGTAGTGAAAAAATATTAGATGATCTGATCAACTCAAATTTGGTTAGCGTACGACATCTCAATCAATAGCTTAGGAAAAAGCCCCGAAACGCATGTTAGAGTGATATTTAAAAAGTCACTCTCATGATTAAAGCTGCACACACTAAATAGATTTCTAATGAGCTGTTTCTCTGATGGACTGCTTACATCTGCAATAAACTGATGCCTGTCCCTCTTAGTGCTAATCATTCAATCAGAGAATTTGCACACTGAAACGCAGTAAGAGAGGATGGAGGTCTGTGTGTGTGTGTGTGTGTGTGTGTGTGTGTGTGTGTGTGTGTAAGGAGGAGTGTTGATTATCCATGACTATTAGTGTCGCAGCAATGGTCTTATGGTGCTATTTTAACTTGACAGCTGAAAAGGGAACAGAGGACAAATTCACTAAGAGTGAATTGCTATTCATTTGCACATGCTGTCTGTGTTGTCTTAGCTCCAGATTCACTAAAAGAATTGTGCAAACCATGTCGTAAACACCGGCAAAATTAAGCAGATGGATTTTGAAGGAGGACATTTTGCGATTTATGTAACAATGTAATATCGATTTGAGTTGAAAAACAATTATTTTTCAGAAATATTTGACCACTGATTGCCACAATTGACCAGTTAGAATCAAGTATTAAAGAGAACCATTTAATAAGTGCAGTTATATTGTTGTTCTTCAACATTTCATGTCATGATTTGATAAATGTTCTGTCACAATTGCTAGAAAATGTTCAAAACCGTTTTGGACCCCACTGACTTTCATTTTATGCCCAAAAACATTCTTTAAAAAAATCTTCTTCTGTGTTCCTTAGAAGAAAGGAAGTCATACAGATTGGAACGACGAAGGGTGGGTAAATGATAAAAGAATTTTCATTTTTTGGGTGAACTACCCCATTAAATAGTCACCATATGGTATTATCTCTTGGTTAGATTGGTACATTTTGAACACAATGGTGTTGCAACTTTTTATTGAAGTAAGGCTACGTCTCGTATTCCATATGGTCTTTGACATTTTCTCAGACCTATCTCTAGCTGTAGTCTGTGTGTTCCATTCATCAGCACCCGCTTGTTCTATCGTCAAAACGTCTCCACTCTTTATTTTCCAAGGAAACACAATGTTCTACCGAAGTGAAAAATAACTCAAGACATCTGTGATTATTCCAAACCTTTAAACTGTCTTTTTCTATTACACTTGCATTGGCGTGATTGATTTAACTTTATCTTCAGGGCCACAACGTGCCTTCGTTTTCTCCGCAGTCGGCTTGTTTATGTTTGTAGCGGTTTGGGAAAGCCTTTTTCTCTCTATGCACTGGAATGGATTCATAATGTGGCCCAAAAGCATGACAGGCTTGGCTTTGCGAAAAGAAAAGGCTTTTCTTTCTCTTTCTGTTGCTGCCAGCACTTCTGGTTCAAGACCTTTGTAGTAGCCTTCATTTCTCTGATTTATGCATTGTGGTTTCATTGAAGTGTAATGAAAAAAAGATCAACACAAAGGCTTTGAAAGCTCACAAAAATTGTTCTCCGATAGAAACAGGCATATCTAAGCAATGCTTTGGGTTAGTAGAAAGTGTCCTGTAAACACGGGTAATTCTGAGGATCTACCGTCCTGCCATCTGCACCTTCACGTATATAAATCACAATCTGATCTTTTTTTGCTTAAGAGATAGCGGCCGTAATGCAGTCCCCAGCTGGTATTGAACCAGAACACAATGTTCTTGGCAAGGGAATCCTGATTTCCCAACATGGACCTACGATTGCAGTCCATAAATCATTTGGAGCGCCTAGTTGGAAGTGCCTCCTCCCTTTATTGGACACATTGGTTATTGTGCACCAACTTTGTCATTGGTATTGTCCCTGAGAGAAGTTGCAACTGCTTGTGGCGTTGCCTGAATATGTTCGACTATATTAAAGTTCTCTGAACCTGGTAGTATGTTATTCATCTTAGCATTGCACATATTGACTTGTAACGTTATATTGTAATGCCGGAAATAACAACAGCTACGTCCGGTGAACCTCTGGAGCTCATTTAGATTTGGCTCTCAAGAAACTTAACTAGCTTCTGAGTAGAGACCTTCTAGATCCCTGGTGAGGTCCATGATCTACTCCAAAGATAAAATCTGGGAAAGTTGCTGAATCCAGGATGGATTGTCTGTGAGCACAAGGTCTTGGAGACAATGGGAGTTCATGTTCCACTGGGGTGTAGAGATGATGGCTCATTTTCAGCATGGCTACACAGAGTAGAAGCTCATTATTTTGTGCTTGAAAGAATCTCACAGATGGAGACTCAATCTTAGGTTTAATGTGGATGTACTAAAGGACGAGTCTTGTACAAGAGTCCCATGGGAGAATTTTCATGGGTGAGCGGGAGTTTTTGAGAGCAGTCTACAATCTACTATTATATGGAATGCGGCCCAATGTGTGCCAATTAGACCATAATCTACCCATGTGAGGGGGAGAAAATTATTAAAGGAGACATTAAAGTGGCAAAGGGCCAGTGTAGGAACTGAGGTCTGAGGCGACAACAACACTAGTGCGCCGGTAACTAGACTGAATATATCTTTAATGATAATGAAAGTTGAAAGTGAGAATCTCTTCACTGACGAGCCACTTACTTTTACTACTGCTGTTGTTATGTTTATTCTGGACCACATTTCAGATTACTGAGCAATCATTACAGTTCTCAAATGGCCATAGACAGGTTGTTAGGACTTAAAATGGTGCTAGCAAATTTGAAAGAACCATAATTTCAGCCATAGCAGAAACGTAATGTTAGTGTCCTAATTTCTGCTCATCACATTTCCATTTGCAGACGTACAATTACTCGACAGGCTTGAATCAGTCAGTGAGGTAAATTGTTTATCTGGCAGAGTGTCACTTGAATATGTTTAACTGGCCACTTTAGTTAAGTAGTATGACAGCTATTGGATTTGATATTCAAATTGATGGTGATGAAGAAAAAAGACACTTTAAAAAAATATTCATAATTACTTAAAGGGGTTAAATGATCTAAATCCTAAAATAGACAAAAAAATTACATATCTTAAATTGACTGATTCTGATTATCTAAAAAGAAATATACTTAGTTAAATTATCTAAACATCCATAAGCATTTGCTTAAGATTAAGAAGCAGAATATCATAAGACAGGGGTTTCTAAACTGAACACCTTAGACATAAATGATAATAATAATAATTATTATTATTATTAATATTACTATGTTTTAACTACAACCCAAATTCCGAAAATGTTGGGACCTTTTTCAAATTTGAAGAAAATGAAAACTAAAAGACTTTCAAATCACATGAGCCAATATTTTATTCACAATAAAACATAGATAACATAACAAATGTTTAAACTGAGAAATTTTACACTTTTATCCACTAAATGAGCTCAGTTCAAATTTGATGCCTGCTACAGGTCTCAAAAAAGTTGGCATGGGTGTAACAAATGGCTGAAAAAGAAAGAAATTTTTAAAAGGTTCAGCTGGGAGAACATCTAGCAACTCATTAAGTTAAATTATATCAGGTCTGTAACATAATTAGCTATAAAAGGGATTTCTTAGAGAGGCAGTCTCTCAGAAGTAAAGATGGGCAGAGGCTCTCCAATCTGTGAAAGAGTGCATAAAAATATTGTGGAATACTTTAAAAACAATGTTCCTCAATGTCAAATTGCAAAGACTTTGAAAATCTCATCATCTACAGTGTATAACATCATCAAAAGATTCAGAGAAACTGGAGAAATCTCTGTGCGTAAGGAACAAGGCCGAAGACCTTTATTGGATGACCTTCATCGACATGATTGTGTCAATGACATTACTAAATGGGCCCGGGAATACTTTCAGAAACCACTGTCAGTAAACACAATCCGCCGTGCCATCTGCAGATGCCAACTAAAGCTCTATCATGCAAAAAGGAAGCCATATGTGAACATGGTCCAGAAGCGCCGTTGTGTCCTGTGGGCCAAGGAAAAGTGTTCTATGGTCAGACGAGTCCAAATTTGACATTCTTGTTGGAAAACACGGACGCTGTCTCCTCCGGGCTAAAGAGGAGGGAGACCTTCCAGCGCGTTATCAGTGCTCAGTTCAAAAGCCAGCATCTCTGATGGTATGGGGGTGCATAAGTGCATAAGGTATAGGCAGCTTGCATGTTTTGAATGTATTCAATGCACTATGAATGCTGAAAGGTATATAAAGGTTTTAAAATAATATATGCTCCCCTCCAGACAACATCTATTTAAGGGAACGCCTTGTGTATTTCAGCAGGACAATGTAAAACCACATACTACAGCTATTACAACGGCATGGCTTTGTCAAAGAAGAGTCCGGGTGCTGAATTGGCCTGCCTGCAGTCCAGATCTTTCACCTATAGAGAAAAATACATCAGAGGACCACAAACTCTTCAGCAGCTGGAAACCAACATCAGGCAAGAATTGGACCAAATTCCAACACCAAAACTGCAGAAACTCATTACCTTGATGCCCAGGCATCTTCAGACTGTTTTGAAAAGAAGAGATGCTACACCATGGTAAACATGCCCCGTCCCAATGATTTTGAGACCTATAGCAGGCATCAAATTTGAAATGGGCTCATTTTGTGCATAAAATTGTAAAATTTCTCGGTTTAAACATTTGTTA
Source organism: Chanodichthys erythropterus (assembly GCF_024489055.1). Lineage (NCBI taxonomy): Eukaryota > Metazoa > Chordata > Actinopteri > Cypriniformes > Xenocyprididae > Chanodichthys > Chanodichthys erythropterus. The sequence continues at coordinate 29,237,938 of NC_090241.1, forward strand.
CGTTATCTGTGTTCTATTGTGAATAAAATATTGGCTCATGTGATTTGAAAGTCTTTTAGTTTTCATTTTATTCAAATTTAAAAACGTCCCAACATTTCCAGAATTTGGGTTGTAATTACAAAAATAAAGACAAATATATTGCTGCTGTAAATTGCAATTTTACTGTAAAAAAAATAATATTTGTTCATTATAATAATAATTTTAATTTACACTACAAGTAACATTATTTTTATGTCTTAAATTCTTCACTTTCAAACATTAAAACCCTCAAGCTTTAAATATTTATTTTGGCAAAATACCAATCATGTGGTTTTGTGGGAAGGGGTTTGTAAGGAAAATTTAAGTCATTTTTAATGCTTTTAAGAGCACTCAAAAATTAGTCAGGCACTGATAAAACATCTATTATTATATAATATAAACATTTTGACACACTACAAGAAATGAATGGTTGTCAATGGAGAAACATGTTCTTGACTGCCATAATGTGCATTTCTGCCATCCACAGTGGCTAACTGGGCAATTGTTTTGTAGAGCTGCGACATAAACTAAAGTAGACTGGCTATTAGAAAAAGGTCAAATCGAAATGTCCTGATCCAACATCCTGTTTCAATAAGAAATATGTCAATATAGGAAAGAAAAGTCTTGGGGTGTACAGACTGTCCATAGCTGCTGGAAGCTGCTGCACATTTGCTTTTTTAGGATTATGTTCTCAGCTTGAAAACCAAGCTTTGAATGAATCGGTGCAGGACTGTTAGGTACAGCGATTAAATATTACAATATTTAAGAATCATGTATTCTTCATTTTCACCATTTCATGCTTTTTTACCAGTTTTAATGTAACTATGAAAAGCTAATGATAGCTTGAGGGACTTTAGCTGTGAGCTTAGCCTTCTCTAGATTCAACAGTAATACATACCCTGCTGCTTTTATAAGAGCAGTTCCTTGGATTTATTAGCATGAATGTATATTTTGCACTATGTGTCTGCACATTTTGGATGTTTAAATATGTATTATGTGATTCACAATGTGCTTAAAATGCTTACTAGCTTACATTGACCCTTCATCTATTGCTTCCTTGTGGGCTGTTTCTGACAACAAGATAATTGAGGTTTTTAGCATGGGCTAAACACCACCGCCATTAATGGAGCAGAAACAAAAACGCTGTTTCAATTATATAATTATCTTCCACCAATAATCCTTCCACTCTCTGCTAGAGTGAATGAGTCCCATATAATGTTGATTTTAGACCTCATCTAATTCTAAGCACTAAAATCTCATTCAGATTTTGTTGGTGTAAAACAGCAAGAGGATATGAATTATAAATACTGTCTCGGCTTGAGCGAGTGCAATTTTGTCTACACACATATCAATCCCATGTGCCCCAAACAAATATGCTTGTCACTTTGCATAATGTATAAGTTACAGGGCAGACTGGTTGTGTCTGTTAATGTAATGAGGAGGGTTACCTGAGCTCCCTCCTGCTAGCAGCGCAGAATCTGATGGTGGAAACTCGATCTCGCCATTCGAGAATTGCAGGGTTGATTCGATTTCGGGTTATTGTCCAGAACCAGTTGATTTCAAGGACTAATTTTAAACCTTTGGAAGTGAAGTGTGTGTGGTTTTCACTCACCACTATGCTGGTTATGTGTTTTTGAGTGCATTGGTTTGTTGCCTCATATTGTGGTTGATAGAGAATGAACTTTAAATTAAGTCTTCAGAGTTATTTGCAGTTTTCTTGTAATTAGCTTGGGAGTATACAGGGAGTAGATGGACCACTTGTGTATGCTATATACACTACTGTTCAAAAGTTTGGGATTTTTCTTAATATCATTTTAGAGAAATTTAAGTGTTAGATCACCCAAAAATGAAAATTATCCCATAATTTACTCACCATCAAGCCATCCTAGGTGTATCTTCTTTCAGACAAACACAATCTGAGATATATTTTGAAACCAGAAAAAATGCATCCATCCATCATAAAAATAATCCATATGGCTACAGGGGGTTAATAAAGGCCTTCTGAAGCAAAGTAATGGGTTTTTGTAAGAAAATTATCCATATTTAAAACCTTATTAACTATAGTAACTAGCTTCTGGCAGACGGCGTATGCATCATTTTGCGGCGGAAGAGTAACCTCTGACCCGACACGTGACGTGATGACGAACACGGAAGCTCAGATAATAGAGCAAAACAAAACACTGGTCACAAATTGGAAGTCTACAATGAGAATTTTTAAAGAGAAATGTTGGAGGATTTCAATTTAAGAGAAGAGGAGCTTTAGTTTGTTACACAGCCCCATTTGTTTAAACCACAAGAGGCGTCTAAGCTTATGATACCCCTACCTCCTGCGTCATACATCGCGTCAGGGGTTACTCTTATGGTGCAAGTTGACTTGCGCAGTATGCGTATGGCCATCTGCTGAAAGCTGGTTATTTTAGTTAATAAAGTTTAAAAAATTGATTTCTCTTCAGAAGCCCTTTATTAACCCTGGAGTCGTAGGGATTATTTTTATGATGGCTCTATGCATTGTTTGGGGTTTCAGAATCGCACCCCCTATTCATTACCATTATAAAGCTTGCAAGAGCCAGGATTTTTTTTAAATATATCTCCAATTGTGTTGGTCTGAAAGAAGATAGTCATATATATACCTAGGATGGCTAGAGGGTGAGTAAATCATTTTTAGGTGAACTAACCCGTTAATAAGCAAGGATGCATTAAATTGATGAAAAGTGAAAGTGCATTGTTACAAAAAATAGTGTCAGAGAAGCAATCTCTCAGTTTTCACCATGTAACTCTTGTGCAAACTTGTGATTTTATTTTATTTTCACACAGTGAAGTTGCTGTGGGAATGTAAGTCTAAATGAGTCTAAGAGCTGACCTTGCTGCTCAGATGCAGCCAGATGGTTAAGTGCAGTAAACACAGAGAGGGTCAGAGCACACAGAGACCTCTGCCACATGGTGCAGTCAACACAGCGGGACTGCACGGATCAAGGCACGCGCGGGGCTCTAATGCAGATGGTAATTCCTGTGGAAATCCACATCAGAGTTGAAGTTAAATACTCTCTGATCTGCCTGACTTTGACAGGTGTTGAAGATTTGCAAACATTTGGGTTGTGCACCAGGATGCACCGAAATGAAAATTTTGGGCTGAAAAGGAAACCTAAAATTATGGATGCACTTTGCTGAAAACCAAAAATGCTTTTTTAAAAATATTTATTTCTTATTTTAAATTCGCTTTTTTTGTATATTTGTATTGATATTAGATTTTTTTATGAAATTCAATCATTTTAATAATACTGAATTTAAAAAATACAAGCCAATAAAATAAAATAACCACACTTTTATTGAAAGTAACACTAAAATTGGACAAAAAATATTAAATATCAATATAATATTCTTTATTCAGTTCTATGCAACAGAATCAGATTTAACAGATTTATTTTTTGACCAATTATCTAAATAATGCATAGTCCTCCAAAGCTATTATTATCAGAGCATGTGAGCAGATCAGTGGGTAGCGTCATTTTATCAGCGTTGCCCTGCACAGCTATACCATACCATGTTACAGCACAGTAGGGTTACTGCAAACAGAAACAAGTATGCTACTATATAGAAACGTCACGTCTGTGCGTTATTTGACCAGACTTTGCTTTTCTAATGAGCATGAATGGTATATGAGTGGAGTGTTTGCATGGGCCATGAGCAACTGAGCGGAGCTCACATGCATAGAGCGGAATATTGAACGAAGTCACACTGCGCAGTAATAACAGCTAGAACGAGAGTGAAACGCTGAACACTGAGGGATGGGGTGGAGCGGCATATATTTTTTCGCCCATTTTTGTCTTTCAGCAAAAGACTGAGAATGCCATTTTCAGACAATAATTTTCAGTGACCGAAATTCCAGTGCATCACTATTGTGAACCCATTAGAACTTAATTGAGAATGCTAATTCATTCATTTGAATTGAGGCAGCAAACAGGATGCAGAATAATATTTTGAATTTGAATTTAAAGAATTAAAATGAAGTGCAATTCAAAAGAAGTTAATTTCAATCATGACAACTCTCAGAGTAGTTTTGGAATGTTATTAAATATGGTAGTCCCAATGTATTTGGTCTTGGAGGACTGGGTCTGCTACGCTGCTGCTGCTGCAGGGCAGGTATATGGACTTGCTACTGCTATTAGACACACAGTAAATCTGCTGTAAGCATGTAAGATATGCTGCTGCTGAATATATAGACAAATCCCCATAGCAGATCTAGACAGGTGGAACTGGGGGAGGTGGAGGATTTCAGAAAAACTCTAAATGCTTGCCTACAACAAACACTGACCCAGATTTGAATGTTGAGCAATCTAATGAGTTAGCTTAGGTAATGGTGTGATTGCTTGCAAATTACATGTAAATGACATCAGTCTGCACCATCTAGAGTTTCATGGCTGAACTAGATATTTAATAACGCATTTCTTATTTCAGTATGTAATACTTATAAGCATGATGTACAGTAATACACACATATGGGGTATGTACAGAAATATCAGATATCTTGCCATAAATAACATCACAACATTTATTTCCATCGAGAGGTGTATCATTTTTTGGTCAAGATTTTGTACTGACAATGCAAGAGGTGAGCACTCTGTAAAGTCTACTCCAGCACTTACCAAAGACTTTCAATGAATTTAAGGTCTGGACTCAGAGGTGCTAATTCATGTGTGAAAATGATTCCTCATACTCCCTGAACCATTCTTTGAGCCTGATGAATATTGGCTTTGTCATCCTGAAATGTGGCCATGATGTGTCTTCCTACAAGGTTGTGTAAGAAATGAAAAGATACACACTCCATCAATTACGGTTAGAAGAACTGTTGCCAAACATATAACATGATAGAAAACATACAGTAATAATCAATGCAATAATGATCCAGTCATAGACTCTTAAGCATTTGCCCATTTATATCCAAACAGTGATTTTTGGACTTTTTTTTTTTTTTTTGGCGGGCAGTGTATATTATTAGACCATGTTCCATTTTACCTAAATGGCAGCACAAAACACACCTAAACATGAAACGGAATATGAGAAGAAACAATATAACTAACATTAAAACACTGCTGACATTAGCCAACTTTTATTTTAAAAAACTCTTTTACTTTAGTAAAGGCAACAGAGTCTATTATAGAGTCTTTTGAAGTGTATGGATGCAAACGCCTTCCTTCCAAACTATCTGCAGTTTTATCATTTTGTGTACACCTGCCCCAATGCAAATTAAATTACAGGAAGAGTTCAGATTATAGAATTTATTTTCATTGTTTCAGTTCTACCTTGACAACTGAACTGTTCCACAGTCTGGTGAAAATATAAATCAGTGGAGCACATGATGTGGGATTCTCAAGCCACCTGACAAAAGGCAGGTTGTTTTTTGTCAAATGTCATGAACCAAAAAAGTGTGAAGCACAGATCTTGCACATCCAAAGGTCCCAAGATGTCACACAACAAGAAGTAAAAATTGCTTTGAGCGTATTTTGGACCTGTTGTGGAAAGAATGAATGTTTTGCAGTGTTTTTGATCTCTTTTTACATTTGCATATTCCTGGAGGTATTGTTCTGGTTGATGTGATGATTCTCTTAAAGTTGACATGAAATTTACTTTCTTAATACTGTACATGTTCCTGGTCTTTCTATGCATAATTCATCAGTGCACTTTTTTCCCTAAAGAAATAAGTTTGTCTTAGTTCGTCATAATTTGCTCCGCCTCAACCAATTTATATACAGTACTCTATGTGTATATTGCGAGCTACCTACTTATTTTGCAAAAGCTCTAACAATCTGTCAGTGTTTGAAAACGGCATATTATGCATTGTGTATATACTGGCAACATAACAGCTGGTAATGATAGACCTGCTTAGTTGACTTCACTATCAAGTCTAGAATCTGCATTGTATTATTTTGCATCTTTTTCCAGCTATGGCTTTTGTCACATTATTGCCATGTGCTCCAGCTTTCAGAGTGATACTCCTGTGTTCTCAGTGCCATTTAACAGAGATGTCGGCTGGCTCTCCCACTGACATGACCTTGAGTGGAGGGATGCCACGCTCTTCATAAACAGGAGTTGACAGAGCATGGATCTAGAAATGGCATCTTCTCAAATAATCACATCTCCTGTTGGACAGGTCTTAGCGGGTCCCCGTAAGGACAGTGTCTTATTCACCTAGAGATAACATTTGAGTGACATTAGCTTTAACGGGAGCCAAGGCGTCTGTTCTCATAAAACCTCCAACCATGGCAGAAGCGACTGTCCTTCAGCCTTTATCTTGCCCAGTCTTGCTGTGTGTTCTGGAATATATTATAAGACCTGGCTTTACATTTGATATATTTAAATGAGCATGACATCCCCACACCAGCTAAACCTCTGCTATCCTCGTTCAGGCTTATCTTCCTATAGGCAGATGAAACCACATTTAAGATTACATTTTATGCATTGTTAGTTTAGAAACCTCATTAATATGGAGGATCTCACATTTGAAGAGTTCTCTCTCCATTTATGAGCAAGTTTTTTCAACATATGCATCGGGTCGGACAGTGGTGTATTGCAAGTGACCGTACCCCACAAGTAATAAAGTCATGCACAAGCGTTCGTATCAGAAATTAAATAATATCACTGATCAAACAATTATGCTAATGAAAAAAATTGAAAACATAATACATAATATATATATGACAACGTCTGTTCATATTCTCATGATGAAACATTTTATTTTTTTATTCGAAAATGAAAAATGTGTCATTTTCTCAACCTCTTTTGCTCCAATCCCATATGCTGTTTTTTTCCCTGAAGCACGAAAAAAAAAATCTTTTTCCAAAAAATTCTATTTATAGTGCTGTAAATTACAGCAAATGGGCTGATTTTCAATTAATAACAAACCTCACAAGTCACATAGATTACTTTTACAATTTTACAGTGGGTTTTTTTCCTTTCTTTTGTCTTTTTTTGAACTTGACTTTGGAAGTTTGTTTATGCCACTGAATACAAATAAAAAAGGTAATCGTTAATTTTTTATTTAACAATTCTGACTTTTTTCTCGCAATTGCATGATATAAACTCCCAATTGAGAGTTATAAAGTCAAACTTGGGAGATATGAAATCGCAATTCTCTGAAAAAATTTTATTTTTCCCCTCAGAATTGGACTTCATAACTCGCAATTTGTGTCTTTATATCACACAATTCTGAGAAAAAAAGTCAGAACTGTGAGATATAAACTCACAATTGTGAGATAAAAAGTCGCAGTTATCTTTATTTTTATTCCGTGGTGGAAACAAGCTTCCATACTTGACAAACATGCTCTTTATGGGCTGTTGTATGAAAAAGAGTTGCATGAAGATTTTTTCTTTTCTTTTGTGTTTCACAGAAAAACAGCTTACAGTTTTGAAATAACATGAAGGCCAGTAAATGACAAGATTTAATAATTAAAAGTAATTTTTAAAAATGTATTTTTAGTAAATATATTTATAAAACAAATATTTAAATATATTTTCTTTCTTGATTTTTCATTTTTAAGTTAGCTGTCACCCACCAGTTAATAAATAATTTTAAAAACATTATATTTTGTTAATTTAAAAGATTACAAATGTCTTTACTGACCCTTTAATTAATTTAAAGCCTCCTTGCTGAATAAAAGTATTAATTTCTTTTAAAATATATAATAACATATCTATTTTTCCATCAAAAACATGTGATACCATGAACATACAATTATAATTCCTTTTTACATACATTTATTAATACATAAATGTATGTAAACAGTATATACAGTATTTACTGTATGTAAACAGTATATGTATTGCCTAGATGTGGTTTCAGTTAAATGAAAGACCAAAATATCAGAGGTTCACTGGTAGGGTATTCTGTATGCCAGTGAGGTTGGATAGATTACTATTAGCCTCCGTGTCTAGCATGCGCCGTCAAGGTGATAAGTCCTCCCTATTAAGGGAGATAACTTTGACTAATCATACTGAATTGCTTTCATTAGGGTGACTGAATTGGAGGCATACATATAAAAGACAGTCTCAGCATGTTCTCTTAAACACTTTCCACACCGCTCGATTCCTTTGCTAACACCCATGTTGGCCGTTGAAGAGCCGAGCACTCAGGACATCAAAGGTGGTTGTAAAAGCAAGGTGAAATAGGCTGTCATTCTGCTCAGCATTTGTGTGATTTCAGTCCAGACATGGTTACGCAACTCGCCTCAAACTGAGACAAAATTGTTATTATTCCTTTGAACTTAATTATCCTTGATGATATTAGGATGCTTTCAGCGGCAAGAAATTGGTGTGTTTCATTTCGTCGGATAAGGAGAAAGCTACAAGTGAAAGCAATATTAAAGATGAGTTTCTTGAGATGGCCAAAAGCATTTCTCAGGAGTCATTATGAAATAACGCGTTGAAAAAATATCACCGCAATAAGAGACTTTTCTTAAAAAAAGAAAATATCAAACGATAGCCGTAAACACATTTTGGCTGGCTTACAGTGGTAATAAATGCATTCATTTGACAATATGCCAGCGCTATTATTTTGTGTCTATAGTTATGTCACCCTCTAGCACCATCTCATCTCTTTGCATGATAATGACTGTTATAGAAGTCTGTATATGTTTTGATATGAGGCAACTCTTTAATATTCATGTCTGCTCATTCTGCACATGAAGCGCTGGAAGAATTTTGGATCCATTTTCTTTGACTTGGCTAGGCATACCAGACTTGTCAGAAGAATTTCTAAATGATGTCAGTAAAATGAAGCTGCAGGCATTTCTGATTGACTTCCAGGATTGGTTTTGTATTTAGTTTGTAAAGTGTATTGAATTGTTTGAGTTACCTTGTACTAACAAGCTCTTAGTAGTAGCATTTGTAGATCTAAAGGAGACAGTTCACCCTAAAATTAAAATGTTCTCATCATTTTTTGTCAAAACAGCTTTGGGCCCCAATGTAATTTCATTGCAAGAACAAAATAAACACTCATACATTTTTCAAAATGTCTTCTTTTGTGTTTTAAAGAATAGAGAAAGCATTTTCATTTATGACTAAACTCTCCTTTTTTAAGGTTGTAGTTTTAGACATTCTCTTCCTGTGATCAGATGAAGGTCACAAGATGGCCTTTTATGTGTTCTTGAAGTTCCTGCAGTTCAAAGAAAGGTTCAAATATTCATGTTGAAGAAGAACATGTTTCATTCTTGTATCTGGATTGGTCCAATTGAATATTAATATTCACAGTCACTATTGAGTCATTTTAATTATAGTGAAACACATGCTTTGATTTCTTTGGATTTCAGTCTTGATGACAAATGGTGAGATACCCCAGGGATTTGTCCTTGGAGACTGTGTCCGTACATGTTCTCACAATGAAACTATTTATCCAAAAAAGAAAAAAGAAATTGATATTTTCTCACCCATGTTTTGTTCCAATCCCATATGCTGTTGTTTTTATTCCTGTGGAACATGAAAAATAATTTTTAAAGAATCTTCACACAGGTCTTTTCCAAACAGTGCTGTCAATTACGGCAGAGCGAACGAGTCGCATGCACTTTTAACGCTTTCCCCGCCAGCAACCAAAAAAAAAAAAGTTGCCAGCCACCGGCAGCATTTTTGATCATTTTCAAAAACATGTAATGGCCCCCAGAATTTTTTGTTGTATGAATATCTGAACATGATATATATTAAAAGAAAAAGCCTCTGCTTTCAAACAAACAAACAATTTTATAGCTTCATGCATTCTTTTTTTTTATCAACATTTAAAGGGATAGTTCACCCAAAAATGAAAATTATCCCATGATTTACTCACCCTTAAGCCATCCTAGGTTTATATGAAAATCTTCTTTCACACGAACACAATCCGAGATATATTTAAAAATATCCTTAGTCCTTTAAGGTTTATAATGGTTGTTAATGGTAACCCACATTCTGAAGACAGAAAAATATGCATCCATCCATAAAAAAAACAAATCCATACAGCTCCATGGGGTTAATAAAGGCCCTTTGAAGTGAAGGGATGTGTTTTTGTAAGAAAAATATCCATGTATAAAACTTTATAAATTCAAATATACGAGCTTCCGGCAGATGACCGTACGCATACTGCTCATGTCAATTTGGGCGGAAGAGCAACCTTTGACCTTTAAAGCAGTGACAAATGTGGAAGCGAAGAGGTTAGAGCAAAAAAAACACTGGTCACAAATTAGAAGTCTAAAATAAGACATTTTAAAGAGAAATGTCAGAGGATTTCGATATAAGAGAAGAGGAGCTTTCATTTGTTGCCCAGCCGTATTTGTTTGAACCATGAGAGGCATCTAAGCGTACTCTACTCCTACATCCTGCATCATACATCGCGTCAGAGGATTACACATTCTGAGTGCGGTCGTCTACCGGAAGCTCGTTATTCGAATTTATAAAGTTTTATACATAGTTATTTTTCTTACAAAAACACATCCCTTCACTTCAAAAGGCCTTTATTAACCACCTGGAGCTGTATGGATTACTTTTTTTATGGATGGATGAATTTTTTCTGTCCTCAGAATGTGGGTTACCAGTCACAACCATTATAAACCTTGGAGGACTAAGGGTATTTTTAAATATATCTCGGATTGTGTTCGTCTGAAAGAAGATTGTCATATACACCTAGGATGGCTTGAGGGTGAGTAAATCATGGGATAATTTTCATTTTTGGGTGAACTATCCCTTTGAATGTGGGTAAGTTAAAAAAAAAAAGCAACATTTTGAACCAAAAACTGAGAAAATTGTGTTTTTTTTCAAAGACTACAGCATGCTGAGCATTGCTTTTATCGCTTGTTTCTGCTTCTTTTTTTTTGCAAATGTTTTGATCCAGAGATTTTGTACTCTTTCAGAAGATGTGTAATTGTGAACCCTGCCATATAAGAGTGAAAATTTCATCAATGGCGGGGAAGCGTTGTCTCAAATGGAGGGGGACTGAATTTTAATGCGAATTTACTGTGTTTTTGCTCTTGACAGACATGGTCACTATAGACCTTAGTCAGGGTAGCACCATATTTAATTTCTGACAGGATTAAAAACGAGGCTGCGAGGGATAGAATTACACTGTGTTCAATGGATTGTACTGTTGTTTAACTTAAGCTGACGAAACATCTTTCCGGGGAAAAAAAAAAAAAAAAAAACTTTCAGTAGACAAAACCTTCATAAAACTGTTTGAAATTTTGAGATCTAAAACCTTTATACAGTGTGTGCCATTGTAAAGACTTTAAGGGTGTGTTCACACTTGTAGTTCAACTCGTTTGGTCCGGAACAAAAAAGAAAAAAAAAAAAACATTTAGTCCTGGTCAGATTAGCATTCAGATTGGCATTTTTATCACCGAATCAAAAGATACCGAACCTAAAGGGGTATGTTCACAGCCTGATTGGTCGGACTTTATAGCGTATTGCCTATTTTGAGACAAAACTTACCGAACATCCAAAACAATGCTGTGTGCTGAGATAAATGCGCTTGTTGTGTGTGCGTATCCTGAATATGATGGTATTTTGGCCAGCTGGGAACTCGTGAAGACATTATAAAATGTGTAAAGGAGCCAAAACAGACGATCACAAACGATCTGCTGCGTGGAGACAGGAGGAGTCTGTCCCTTTTAGGGTCTCATCTTCCTGATTTTGGTTCGTTTACATGTCTTTGGTCCGTGTTGCGTTCATATATCATTCGAACCGCACCAGAGTTTGTTTGGAACCGGGCCGAGGCCCATCTTTTCAGCGGTCTCGGTCCGCTCGTTTGGTGCGCACTAGGTATCAGATGGCAGCGTTCACACTTTCTAATGAACCGCACTAACAGAGCAACTGCACCAGGGTTCGTTTTAATCGAACCAAACATGACAAGTGTGAACACACCCTAAGTTGTTCACTCACAGCCTGTTAAATTCAATATGTCGTCTAACCTGACTATTGTCTGTAGGCTGTCCTATGGAAAAGAGTTGAATTGAGATTCTCTCGAATGTTTTCTTTTGTGTTCCACTGAAAATCAACAGGATTGACAGGATTTTCATCGTTTAGAGGGAACTGTTTGTTTAATTCACAATGTCTATGGAGACATTATGCCGTTGCTCACCAGTTGTTTCCTATGTGAGAGAGACATCAGGAGAATAACAAGAACTGAATCTTTCCAAGGCTAAAGTAAAGGTAAATCAGCGTGCTTTGATTGCAGCGAGGACACGGTGATCTCAGACGGTCCACAGTCAGATTTTCTCTGCGCTCTCAGGTTGCGCTGTATCTCCGGATGAATAGATGTGATTGCTCGTCTGGGCTGAGAGCTCAGACTTCTCCTGATCCAGGCTCTTGATATTTATAGTATTTGTAGCTGTGCTGCAGAATGATTGAATATACTGAGACTGTAAATAATAAAGCTCTCCTAGATGCCAAGCACATAAACAAGAGCAGAGTGCATGTACTGAACCAAAGAATGAGGTCAGGTTACTCTCATGGGTGGGGAAGGGTTTTTGTCTCTTGAAACAGTCAATAACAGGGGCACCTTCCTTCCCTCAGGGTTTTATAATATGATGAAGATGAGTTGAATTTATGTTCTGTTTTGTTGAAAGTCTTGAAAGTACTTACTTGGGTCAAGATTTGGTTGTGGTTTCTGAAGCTTAAATATTGAAATACACTAACATTCAAAAGTCACTAAGAATTTTTTAAAAGAAATTAATTCTTTTATTCAGCAAGGAGGCTTTAAATGAATTAAAGGGTCAGTAAAGACATTTATAATCTTTCATATTAACAAAAGATTTCTGTTTTTAAAAAATGCTGTTCTTTTGAACTTTCTATTTAAAAAAAGTATTACGATTTCCACAAAAATATCAAGCGGCACATCTGTTTTTAAACAATGGTAGTAATAAAAAATGTTTCTTTAGCAGCAAATCAGCATATTAGAATGATTTCTGAAGGATCATGTGACACTGAAGACTGGAGTAATGATGCTGAAAATTCAACTTTGCATCACTGGTATAAATTACATTTTAAAATATTTTAAAATAGAAAACTTGTTTTTAATTGTAATAATATTTTACAGTAAGACTGGTTTTACTGTATTTCACATTAATTTCAAAAACATTAAAAAACTGCACTATAACCAAACTGCTATTACTACTACTGTACTTAACTTTTCTTTGTTTAAATGTTTCAAAATCTTAAACATTACTGTTTATGATTAGTTTTCCTAAACATGGTTGCGTTGCACCCTTAAAATTCTCCTTTTTGCAGCTATTTTGCATGTTGTTTTTCGTGTTTCACATATTCTCTCAAAGTGTCACAGTATCTAATAAATATTTGCGGGTAAAGATTAGGCAAGGATATGCATAACACTCTGGCTCTTAAAATTAATAGATATATCCTTGATCTTATAAGAATAAATGAAGATGACATTCGCCTTTCAGAATTGGGAATTGGATTAGCTGTTTGAATGAAGCATCTCTTTTACTGGAGTCCTTGATGTACATTTAATGTCCTTCTATCTCTAACACACAGAGGCAGTTTCTGATTCCTCAGAGGAAAAGCTGTTGAAGGACTGTGCAGTCTCGGTTGGAACTGTTCAGTACTAGTAATGACAAACTCAATACTGACAAATGACCACTTCAAAAAAGAGAATTAAGAAGGCAAACAATACTAAGATGATCACATTTCAATCCAAATAAAGTCTGATATATTTTAAAAAGCATTATTAGAAGTAGAGATTTATATTTTCTGTAATATATATATATATATGTTACGATACTGGTGTATAGAAACACGCACGACTAGGAGAATACGATCAAAGTCCAACTTTACTAGATAATCCAAAGTAGCATACAGGGAACACAGGAGATAAACACACTAGCATACAACAATTACCGACCAAGACAAGAGTGCAGGGTGAGTGGTAATATACAAGTCCTAATGAGTGCTGATGATGATCGTCTTCAGGTGCGTGTGATGGAGATGACGTGCAGGTGCAGGGCAGAGGGGATGCTGGGAAGTGTAGTGCAGGAACCGGTGGTTGCATTTTCCTTCAGGTTAAAAAAAAAATCATAAAAATCTGTTTAAATGTCCACTGCAATATCTTGTCCTTTTAACATTTAAGGGGTTTTCCCATGACTGACAGCGCTAGTCAAAGCATTTGTCAGTTGCGTCTTTTACCGTGTTCACAACAATTCAGTCTTTTCAATATAAAAGTCTTCGCTACTGACTGACACACTCATTAAGACAGTTTTTCCTGCCATCTAATGGCGTAATAATGTAACTTCTGTTGGGTTCATGGTCAGGGACTATTTTTTTCTGGTGGAAGGAAGGCTTTTAGTGAAAGTTTACATAATGAAAGTTGCATTGATTCATATTTTTGGCTTTAATATTTTTATCATGTGGTAACCATTTATAAAAGCAATAAGGTACTTGAGGCTAGTGCTGTATCTTGTATAAGTCACGGCTGAAGGGGTTACTCTGCTTCGCGTCCTACACTCTAAAAAATGCTGGGTTAAAAACAACCCGGTTGGGTTAAATGTTTGCCCAACCTGCTGGGTAGTTTTATTTAAACCAACTATTATTTAAAAATTGCTATATGGCTAGCTTAAAATGAACCCAAAATAGTTGGGAAATTAAAAACCAGATGCAATTAGAGACAACAATAATAGACAAAAGGTGAATGTTTATTAATAAGCTTTAATATTGTATTAATATAAATTTAATAGTTTAATAGTTTATTAATATAAATGTATTAATAAACAATTTAATAAATGTTTATTGTTTAATAATTATTCATTGAACATTAATAAATGTTCATTTCCAACATACTTTGGGTTAATTTTAATTAAACAATACAGTAATTTTTAAACAATAGTTGAGTTAAATAAAACTACCCAGCAGATTGGGCAAACATTTAACCCTACCACTGGGTTGAAACAACCCAATTGCTGGGTTTGTCCATTTTCAACCCAACTTAGCTTGTTTTTAACCCAGCATTTTTTAGAGTGTAACAACGCCCTTTAGCCGTTACTTATTCACGATACAGCACAGCCTCTCGTACCTTATTGCTTACTTATAATTTTTTTGTTTCTAATTGTGCTTTTCCGTGCAAATTTTTCTGCCTTTATTCTACAGTCTTTTGGGTGGTTGCTTGCTAGATCTCTGATGGTTAAATGACTGAAATATTATAAATAATGTAATTTTATATGATTTTTCCACAAATAGAAACAAAATACAAACATGAAACATCTGGATTGATATATTTTATGTTCACACATTTCTAGCATACTTATAAATATGAAGCAATTATACAATCTTCACATTGTGGCTCTAAAGCTTTGAAATGAGGAAGCGCTTAGAGGAGCCAGACAAAGATATCAGTGATTTAAAGCCAGGCAGAGGTTTAATGGCCATTGAAATCTTGATGTTGGTGCATAGCTGTTTATCTCGCTGTCTTTCTTTCTTGCCTTCTCTCAGTCACACAGACATTTGTGTTTTCTGTGTCTTTTGCCGCAGTTTATTTATATCTGTCAGTGTGTAGATGAAATAGGCAAGGATATGCAAAGCACTTCAAATAAAAATATAAACCAGTGATCTTAAAAATGAATGGTGATGATAGAGACTTGGGAGAGGTTGATTTCAGTTGTCAGTAAATGTATACGTATATATTTTTAAATACATTTTTCTAATGTTAGCCACATTAAAAACATCCAAAACATGTTAGTATTCTACCTCTATACTCAACCTCATGTTGTTCCATACCTGCATGACTTTTTTGTCTGTGGAATCACAATAAGGTGAATTTTTGAGGTGAATCCTGCCAGTTCGTTTCAAAATAATGAAAGTGGATGAGTAATGTGGCTGTCAGGCTTTCAAAAGGACGCAAAAGAACCATAAAATGAATCATAAAACTGATATATATGACGTATGTGCTATATTCCAAGTCTTCTGAGGCCATAGGATAACTTTTAGATGATAGAAGTTGTTATTCCAATGAGAGTGAGTAAATAATGACAGAATTTTCATTTTTGGGTGAACTATCCACCTTATTTTTCAGGTAAGAGTGAATGCGGCCATTTGTAAATTTAATGTGTCTGGCTGTACAAAGCTTGTTATGCTGCTTGATATTGCAAACTGGTATTTCTTACCATATTAATTTAATGTTTTGTCTTAATTATAAGCATGCTGGTGTGTACACCAGACAGTTTTACAGTTTACTGCACTTTGATATTCTTATTGTTATTTCCATATTAGCGGCTAATAAATTGGAAGTCTCGCACATTCACAGAAAATACCTTACTTCCACGTTTAAAAATAAAGGTAGATAGAGTGGTGCAAGTTATCTTTACCACAGGCTTTTTTACACATTTTACACATAAATCGAAAAGCCCCATATGAAAATCTCAATGAACAAGCAGCAAATTAGTCATCCAGGGTCTGAAGTCCCTCCCCTCGGCCCTATCATACACCTGGAGCAATGTGACGCCAGTCATGACGCAAGTGTTTTTTGCTAGTTTCAGCCTGACGCAGTTATCAATTTCATGTCCAGCACCCACGTTTTCTAAATGGCAAATGCACTCGCGCCCAACTGTTTGCCCATGCTGGTCTGAAAATGAGGCGTGTTCATGCACATTGTTGGCGTGTTGCTATTTTGAGACAACTGAAAATGACTGTGCCATTGACCAACAAAAAGTCAATGGCGCAGTATTTTTTTTGTTTTTTAAAGGGCGCGTTAGTAATATGCTCCTATAGGCGGGTACGCTCTGCTTGTTACACACACAGGGACGCGCAGCAGCACACAAACATGCCAAATATTAAAAATAAAAGGATTAAAAAGTAAAAAATTATTATTGTGTACATAAAGAAAAAAATGCCTACATTTCATAATGGATGGTCATTGCATGTATCAGAATTACTTATTTGCAATAATGATGAATGAAATTGGCTAATTATTTGACTAATTCTGGCAATACACACATGTATTTAAACTGACTCGTCAGGTTGAGGGTGTCTATATTCCACCATGTAAATGGCAATCCACCATGGTGCGTACCTAGCTTTTAAAGGGAATGGGAGATGACACTCGGATTGGTTTTTTGTATGTTTCACCTACAACACACCCATTACTCATTAAGAGACTACCCTTTTGGACCATGCACCTGGCGCGACGACGACCATTGTTCCATCGTTAAACTAGCAAAAGTGGATTTGAACACGCCTTAAGTGCACCTGCTCCATGTGCTTCAGACCACGCGCTTAGATCTTTAAAATAAGGCCCAATATTCTAAAGATGGCGCATGTAGGAAGAAGCTGCAAGCGCTGCAGTGCTGAGCCATGACAAGATCACCACAACTCTAACAGCTAATTTCTTGCCCAGTCTTTTGCTTATATTACACATTCCCCACCCTACATCCGCAATGCAAATTCTTTCAGTCTAATTGTCATTTTGCAGAAGCACACAGAAGATTACCAGCCAGCGGCTATAAGGAAGCATGCGTTCAGTATTAGCTGCATGGGTGGCTGTTGTTCAGCATGCTTCAGGCAGAGCACTGTATGCACATGATTGGCATCCCTTTAACCAGAAGCGTTTTAGCGTGTACAGCTTCCCACGTTCCGTCCCAACAATCTCTGTCTAAAAGCTAATTGGCCTTCACGTGATAGCTAGGATAGCGCTGGCAAATCTGTCAGGCCAAAGAAAGTTATGATAATTGTTACAGTTGCATTTCTTTGTCCAGACGGTGGTTTCAGTGTGCTCTTGCAATGAATAAAATATGATTCAGGACGTCTTCTTTTTCACGTCTTCTTCTTTAGTGTACACTAAGAGGGAAGCTTCTCAGTTCTCATGCAGTGCAGTTAATGCACTTCAGTTTATATTTTAATAATTATATTTTTTTATATGCACTACCATGTGACCAGTGCATTTTAAATACTTTTATTCAGCATGGGTGCATTAAACTGATTAAAGGTAACAGTAATAACTTTTACAATGATAAAAAATATTTGAAATAAATTTCATATTCATCAAAGAGTCCTAAAAAAAACTGTTGCTTTTTTTTTTTCTTTAAGTAAGTCTATGGAGGACCCGTGTGTTTGGATAATTATCAACACAATTGTACAGAAGTTATCTAAAAATATGCTAAAATGTTGTTGCTTAAAATAGTAAATCAGGATACTCAGATTGGATATAAGCAGTATTCTTTGTCCCACTTTAAATCTTTTAATTAAATTTTAGCAAGCTCAAGCTGTAAATGAAACATTATTTTGTACTTGACACTTTGACATTTTCAGAACATTTTATTTTTCTTTTCCTGGAAAAGTTTTGGAAAAATAAGTTTTTTTGGCTTTGTGCAGCACTAGTTTAGCATGTAACATGATTGATAATGTCAAAATGCCAGACAGAAATAACACAATGAGTCAATATGATATTTTTTTTTTCTTTATGTATTGGAAATATAAACTGCGTCACACAAACATATCTTTGCACTTTAACTCCATCCCCACTTGTTGATGTATAACCAGAGAGCCGATCACCTTCTTATACGGTTCTAACTCATATATCATTAGAAATGGATTCTCCTTCCTGCTTAATCCCATGGATTTCTGTGGTGTATTGAAATGCTGCTCCCCAGCAGCTGATAATGGAACCAAGAGCGATGTTGATGCATTATTGAGACCCGTATCAGTCCCCGACTCTGTTAGAATTAGCATGGGAAATCTTTTTCTGCTGTGTATTATGTTTTTTCTGAGCATGCTGTATCATAGGAGAGCTTTGCTTGCTTACAGGGCCTACAAGGTATTTACTGTGTTTACACCCTGCCACTGGATTTAAGAGATTACCAAAAGAATCCAGTACGACATCAGCAGGGCAGCTGTCCTTTTATTCCTAATATTGACATTTATTATTACCATTATTCTTTCAGTGGATTAATAATATAATAAGAGATTACACAGAGGTTTTGAGATTTTTTTTTAACTGTTTTGATTTAATGTAAAATATGTATTCATTTTTATTTGTAATAATTTATTGTGATAATATATTTTGGGGATGATGGTTTCCTTCCACTTCAGTATGATACCTTTGTTTTGTACTTTCTAAGCAGTGTTGTCTAATTTTCTATAATGATCAATATTTACTTACACAGAAGATATTAAAAATCTATATTAGTATTGATATTTTTAAGTCAACACAAATGTCATAGATTGCATAAATAGCTCACCTAAAACATCCTCACAGTCATGTCATTTGAAACATTCATTGATGAGTAGACGCCATAGACTGTAAAAAAAGATGGACGACGCGATGCCGCTTCCTTCCATTGTATTGAACTGAAGCCAAAATGGGCCGTTGAATGGGCGCTGACAGGTTACGCAATACGTCAAAAAAAAAAAAAAGTTTGGAGCCTGGGCATGCGCAGAAGGAATCGTCAGTTGAGCCGGAGGCGGAGTCGCGGTATCAAACTTCCACCCAGATGACTGCGTCACCATTCATGTATTTTAAATAGACTATAAAAATTATATACAATTTAAAATTCTACCTATAAAATATTAGGCTATTCTGTTTCTAGAGCAATAATATTTTTGACACAGCAAATTCAGTGGATAAAATCAATATAATATGCCACTAAAAACAACTCTAAATCATCAGAAACGGTCCTGCCATTTTAAATCAAGTTCAACTAACGTTACAGGAGATCGACTGCTGTAATTAGAGTAGGCTATCATTAGTTTTGTCCTGCTAATTATTATGTTATACCCATAAAAATAACAAGTAACTGCCAGATAACGATCACCTGCTTTTTCCCGACATGGTTAACATTAGGTGTGTTATCTTAACTAATAACATTTATTAATTAGCTTATAACACCCATATTTAATGTTACAGAAAAAGGTTCAGTGATCCATCAGATCCTGTAGGTCGGGTAGTACAGTTTACTACTGAACAACTCATTTTGTTGGTGTTAAATAACAAAGAAATCAAAAAATTAATAGTTAGTTAATACATCTTCAATCTCCCCTCGAGGCTCCGACAGTCCTCAGACAAGCTGTCAATCAACTTATATATATATATATATATATATATAATTGCAATAACATTACAGTATATAATTATACACTATATTATACATATACAGTATATAATTGCAATAACATTACAGTAGTCCGATGACTGTTTCCCACACAAAGCTGTCATATGTCTTTAGAAGACTTGGAATATAATGTCCGAGTCTTATGGGACACATTTATGGTACTACTTTATCCTTTTCGGAGCATATTACTTTTCCTTTTTCATTGCTGGACAAAAAAAAAAAAAAAAAAAAAAAAAGTAACTTGGATATTCAGCTAAATAAATCCTTTGTGTTTCATAGAAAAAGAAAAATTTCAAGTTTGGAATGACATGAGGGTGAGCAGATGATGACAGAATTTTCATTTTTCTATGAACTATCCCTTTAACAAAGGATTGTAGAGAAAAAAGAAAATGAAAGAAACTAATAGTGTTCCTCATTTATAGGAGTCAGATAGTTGTAATTGAACCTTATTTTTATGTATTAAAAGCTGCAGGCTCATTGTTATTGGCCTGCCGTTTCTTCTTTCCACACTCTGTTCAATTTAGCTGCCTTGTACTGTTCTGGTGTGATCATTCCTGGTTTGTGCAGGGTTGATAAGGGGCGCTGAGGTTCATTACAGTTTGTCACAGGCAGCAGACATCATGTTCACCATCCTACACTCTAATCCTTTGCATGCAAATCTCTGGCCATGCAGGTCTCCAGGCAACAGAGACGACTTTGAGACAGAAAGTGCCCTGTGAGTTTATTTAGTACTGTATAGCTGAGGAGACTTACCTTATAGGAGGTTATATCCACCTAAACACAAGTCAAGGTGCCCTGAAATGTTAGTTCACCCTGAAAATTCTGTAAATTACTCACCCTCATGTTGTTCCAAACCCGTGTGACATCCTTTTTTGTGTGGAATATAAAAGGAGAAGTTTAGTAGAATGTCCAAGCTGTTCTTCTTCCATACATTGTCACAGTCACCATGTAGTTTGAGTGTATGTAAAAAAGCAGCTTGGACATTGTTCTAGATAACGCTTTTCTTTTTTGAGTGAACTAGCCTATTCCTTTATTTCTGTCATTGGTACAGAGGTTGGTTTAGATGCTTTGATAATCATATTGGGCACCACAAAGTCTTATAGGGGTTTGTTTGCATATAAATTATATAATGGCAAACTGCAAGTTTCTTCAGAAGTTTGAGGGTCAAATGAGAACATCAATCAGATAAGTAATAATGCTAAATTGTGCTGTTATTCAAAAGTTTTTAGGGTAAAAAAAGAACAATGGCGCTTTAAAAAGGTTGCACAAGGACAGGTTTTACAGACAAGTTTTATTTTAGTAGTTTTTTTTTTATTATAGCATTCATTTATTCATATTTTCAGTTGTATTTTAATGTTAATTTTTATATTTCTATAGATTTACTTTAATTTTAGTTGTTTAGCAATTTTAGTATTTCAACAAACTTATTTTATTTTAGGTTTTTAAGTTTAGGTTTTTAATCTAATCTAATATATTTTTTTTTTTTTTTTTTTTTTTTTTTTAGCTTTATTTTACTTTATTGTTTGTAATTAACACAAATGATTTCTAATAGTTTTACTTACCAGTAACAACACTGGTTTTATAATTTCTGTCAAAAATCATGTACAAGTGTCATGTCCAATATGTTTTTTTAAGTGCTGTAAGAGTTTTTTAAAGCTTTACTGTTCTTGCCATGAAAATAATCTTTGGTAGAGAAAAAACAATCATCATGGATATTAAGAATGCTCTGTTTTTGACATTCATTGGATCTGCAAAAAAATTTACATTGTTGCTTAACCCATTGAAATGTATCCACGTCTTTGGAACTGTAAATGATACAACAGAAC
Source organism: Chanodichthys erythropterus (assembly GCF_024489055.1). NCBI lineage: Eukaryota > Metazoa > Chordata > Actinopteri > Cypriniformes > Xenocyprididae > Chanodichthys > Chanodichthys erythropterus. Next base: position 29,259,842 of record NC_090241.1, read on the forward strand.
AAATATGTTCATGAACCATTTGAATTACAGGCTTAATAAACGGGCTTATTTGAGAAAAAAAAAAATGAAAACACTTTATTTGGAATTAACACTTAAAGTCGTTAATAACAATTGTTATAAAAGCTTCAGTTTATTTATTGTAAAGTCACTTAAATTACATTGATGTATTTCCTGACAGCCAAGCTCATCTGCTATGAGCTTATAATATCTGTGCGACGTGTGGCATATAAATAGACTTGCCAAACAGTCAGACGTGTGATCGGAGAGCATGTTTCGGTTAATGATCACCTCTGGCTAACTGCAATCAATTAAACCACCATGTGAAGATCCTCAAGGCGAAGAGTGTCTCTCAGTGCCAGGCGACGTGTAAATGAGGCTCGAGACCTAAAACTGAACTAGTAGCTCCACTTGTGACCGATAGTGTCATCGCAATTAAAGGAGACTTTCACTTAGAAATCACAGCGAGAGGTGCAACATAGTACTTTAGAGACTCTCAAACCCATAGGTATCAGCAATGGCCGAAGGCCAGATTCATTGGATTTGGAGTAAACCTTGTCTCAAAACTGAAGTGTGGAGTTTCTACAAAGATTTTGATTTTTCTCAAACACTCCTACTGTTTTTCATTGGTCAGTCAAACAGATAAAGATAGTCCTGCCTCAACTCCACTGGTTGAGCGAATGTTGTGGTGTTGTTCTGAATGCACAAACTAGAATCCCATAGTGACAGTGTTTACACTTTTATGGGGGAATCAACATACAAATTGCTTAAAGTTTTTGGATTTTAACATCAAAAATAACACACAGGCTTTAACTGATAGCGAAGAGATCAAATGCATAAAATTTATGCTGGAATAAACTGTATAGCAGAGTTTTGCGCTGAGACTCGCAGGAAATGCAAACATTCACCGATATGAGTGTAAACCTAGACGTGTGCATAATCTGCATGCTCAGGCGGTCCGGCCTTCTAACAGTATGAAATTCTTTCACCCCCTTTTTTTTTAGAAATGATATTTGCTCTATGGATGACATGTTTACGTCTTTTAAGATGGTGTTTACCTTCGTTCTGTTTTGCATTTACATCTGTAAAACAGCAAGAGCCTAGATTGCATTGAGAGATTTGGGATCTTTCATATCCTGTCTGATAAAATAATATGAAAAGCTGTAAAGCTTTATGTTTTGTATAGTTATGCCACATTGTAACCAGTCTGTGAAATGTGAAAGTCAACATGAAACAGTGAAATAGTATATTCACTGAGTAAAAAAAAGGTGGAATGGCACTTGATTTTACTGATTAGACAGAATAAAACCACCAACATTCTCTAAATCAGAAATCGACTCTGTAAATAGCTTTTTGACTATTGGTTAACCTTGCTTTTTCCTGTCCATGTGGCTTAGGTGACATCAGCAGAAAATGAAGTTGTTTTCTAGGCAGACTAGGAGATATTTCATGCACAATAAGACCAGGAACGTGTAAATGGGGTCAATTTTGTTTTTATTTTGACTCTATGCATCCATTCAGCAGACAAAAAAAAAAAAAAAAGCTCAGTTTACTCAGACAAAACAAAATCTATTTTGGTGATTAATGGTGCTTGTCATTAGTGATACTCGACTCACAGTCATACTGTGGTTACTTAAAGAATCAAGAGAGATAATTGTGGTAGTCTTAAACCCTTGCTGTGTTTTGATTTAAAGCAATGCTACTCCTGTGGTTTGAGCCTGACAGGTGATCTGTATTTACTTCCACACGAGCCATACACAATTTAATTATGTTACCTTAAATTCAATCAAACAGCACTCAGATTTGACATTTAATCACTTGTTTTAAATGTTGCTCAGTGGGAACTATTTAGTTAACATTGATTTTCCCAAGTAAGGTGAGATATATTCAGACAATTCTTCCTGTTAGACAAAATAATGTTGAGAAATGCATGGTAGTGGCTGCATTCCTATAAAGTCTGTGTTCCTAAAAGTCCAAAAAGGTCTCAAATCGGTTCTAATTGAGACCTCTGAGACATAAGGAGCTTCAGTTGGCCGTGTAAAAAGTGGTTTCACGTTCAACCCCTAACATATGCAGCTGATAAATATGGATGCGCGCAGAGAGTGTGTGGTGTGCATTCACAGCCATAGTATTTGCTTAAATGTTTTAAAGCACCCTCACACTCGTGGGGATTTTGACTAGCCAAGCCATTTGTGCGAGCAACAGCTGGTAAATGAGTTGCATAGCTATTTATGCATGAGAACAATGTGGGAGGATTTTTCATTTGTCTCTACTCTCGACCTTCAAAGCTATCTGATTGTTGAGCTTTTTACTACAAACCCTTTAACATCTAATCATTCCACTCTCGACCTTGACATGTTGAAACGCGAGCCTTTCGACTTAAGTATTGAGCGCTTCTATCATTGCCCTTTTGATGCACTGATACGCTAGCTATAGTTTCGCTGGATTCAGGTGGATTTGTATGGGAACAGTGAGGATTGGGGAAAAAGCAGAATGTGCAATTTGCACCCTTTTAGTTCATTCAGTTTACTGATCTGCAGCTCAAAGGAATTCGGCAGGATTCATCTCTATCCATCTATCAATTATAAATTAATATATATATATATATATATATATATATATATATATATATATATATATATATATATATATATATATATATATATATATATATATATATATAATAAGAGTTTGGTTCCAAATCCATCCACGCTATAAATCCATTTTAATTAATTTTAGTAAAAATGTGTTTTCTTTACCAAGAAAGCAGCAAGAAGAAAACCACTATTTTCTGTTTCAAATTTTCACATAGCATCTTTTGGTTATAAATACATTAAACATTCAAATCTAGATTTTGATTTTCAAAGGTTTATTATAAAAACGGATTATTTTTTCCCAAAAATACAATAAATCCATGACACTTTTTTTTTTTTTTTTTCAAAATGCAATTAATCCATCAATATAAAAGTTATTTTTCATATTGAAAATACACAACAAAGTAAGTTGATTCACATGACAGCCTCAGAACTTTGTCAATACTAATCTTATATACAGGCATTTGACTAAAAATACATTCAGTCGTCGCTCTCAAAATTAATTCAACGGGTCATCGTGGAGCCATTTCACGGTTAAAATAAACACATTTGCTGAGTACATTGGTATATATATATATATAGAATGTTCAAAAACATTTGAATATAATATATAAATAATCTATATATAAATAATATTATGTTCCTTAACATGGAAAAAATCTATAATATTTGTAAATATATAATAAGTAATGAATCATATTGCACAAATTATAGGTGCCATTTCAAACACTGGTTATTCATATTGGCTAAATCTGACTTTAATCTTTTTTCTATTTCCATCCTGGTTTAATACTATTCCTGCTACTTGTGTGGTGTTTCTTAACCTGAAAATAATGAACAAGATGATATTCCTCCTTCTCAGTATAGCTCTTTTCTAGAGGAGCAGGAGATCATTGGACACGCTGACCCTCATTTTTTTCCCTGTGCCATATGCCTGCACTTTGTCAAAGGATCCTGTTGTGGGGACCGGTCACAGTTCACATCTAACCTTTAGCAAGATTAGTCTCTGAGTGACCTATCCTGGATGATGGACTTCCTCTACTCTCTGAAATACCAGCAGTGTCTGTGGCATTATTCAGGTGAATGACAGCCCACATTCCCCTGAGGGACCGGCAGCCCGGCTGTGTTGACAGAACTCGGCACCACTTTGATGATATTCCACAATGTGATGATGCCTGTTACAGCATCAGCACTTTGTGATTTGATGTTGTTTTTTCTATTCTCCTTACAACCCTTCATCTGCACAAATCCTCACAGGGTTTGATATTTGACCCGAGGCGATTCATTATTTGTTGTGCGTCAGCTTCTCACCTTGAATTACTTTTTAAAGTAGCGGGAGATAATGCAATCTGATAGGGTATGGTTTGTCCTTTATCTGCTTAAAATTACATATTTAGCTAAACCTATGGGTGCTGGACTTTATTTTTCACATTTCAGCTGTTGTATGTGATTGTTAAGGGCATTTGACACAGTATGCGGTAGGTGACAAGCATGCAGTCATGTTGTCTCTCTTTTGTATGTCTCGTTTTTAATACACAGACTAGGGCTTCGCAATTGCAAATTTTTTGTTTTGTTTTTCGAATTAAGAATTTGTGATTGCAATTTTTTTTTCAATTTAGGTTTGCTGTGCTTGTTTGTATGGCTGTACAATTTGTCAACATTTTCTTGTAACATATGGATATAAATATAATAAGGATATAAAATAGTAATAATGCATCAAAATGAATAAAAAATGATCAACAATAATATTGTGGTCAATAAAATAAGATGCATTTGAATTGTAATTAATATGACAGCGTGTACAAAACAGTAACGAATATATTTGATTATTTTATCCATGTTCTGTACCTGAAAACTTCTGTTAAATACCGGAAGTACCTGCTGTTGCTTGTTTGATTATTTGTTCTTATTTTCTTTATTTTTATTTGACAGTTGTTCTGTTTTCCCTGAACATAGCACATACCGAACTGTACCGAAACCGTGACCCTAAAACCTTGATAACCATGAGTAATTTGAATTGTTAAACCCCTGTCATATACACATAAAGAATATTGGATGATATATAGATATCAGACTTTTTTTTACTCTCTAACATCGGTATCGGCATCGGCCCCCAAAATCCCATATTGGTCTGGCTCTAGAATTAATGGTATACCATTATAAGTAGTGCTCAATTTACTCGAATTTGGTGAACTGAATATTAATTTACCGTATGATGAAACTATCACAGTTTGTTCAATTAAGTCCAAGTGCCATCTACTGGCCTATTATGTGAAATGTAGGCTGTAGGTTAAGTACATGCAAAATGGTGATGCAAAATGGCCTGTCTGTCTGTCTGTCTATGTCCATATGTATCTATCTATGTGATAGATGCCCCTTTTTTACACTTTTGCAAGGGGTGCTCACGTGTAAGAACACAATGCCTTGCTTCACACACTGGACATATATTTATTAGGGCTGTCAAGCAATTACAATTTTTAATCTAATTAATTACATGATGTGGCGATTAATTAATTTAATCCCAATTTAATCACACATTTTTGGCTAAAAAATTACCCCAAAAGATAATCTGAAGTCATTTTTGTGTAAAGCATCAAATAGACATTACAAAACGTAGCTTCAGAAAGAAATATTTTATTTGATCCAACATAGAATTTATTATGCATACATTTTTGGACCATGAGGTTGAGAAAATGATGACTAAATTTAAATTTTTGGGTGAACTATACCTTTAATTTTTTTAATTAATATGTACATATGATTTTAAAAATATATATATAAAATTAGACTGTAAATAAGAAACTAAAACTTCCAGTAGGTGGCTGTAAATGTCTTAATGATTAAGTCATTCATTTATTCATTCGATTAATTCAAATGGCTAATTCATTCAGGAATGAAGTAAATGGATCTCTTCAGGCTTGTTGGACTTAAAGCGGCGCTGCACAGACCGAACGGTGCATGACGTCATAGTACCGTGAGAGCGATTAGAGAGCAGATGGCTCTGTTTGCTTTTGAATTGCTCTCGCTGTACTTTGATATCATACACTGATCGGTCTGTGTAGCGCCGCTTCAAGTCCAACAAGTCTTTTATGAATTGTCCGCTGAATCATTGATTTCACATGATTCTTTCAAAACGCAGATTCAGAAATGAAACTCTGCTGTGCATTGTGCGGAGATGAACAGTTCTGCTTTGTCTTTATATTTTCATTGGCAAAATTGAACAAAATAGACAATATTGTGTCTAAAATAACACAATATTAACTTCTTATTTACTAAACTGTTGTATAAAATCAGTATTGCATTTGCACTCTTTTAATATTGCACCCGTGTAATATTGCAATCGTTGCTCGTGTGATATTGCTTAACTCATAAGATATAAATATGACACTAAAACTCAACCGGGCATTTTTGCCCCCATAATTAACACATTTAATTGACAGCCCTAATATGTATTAAACTCGCAGAATCCATATCGTGATTCAGATTTTTCCATCTCGACGCTTACTGTAAATTTAGTTTTCTGTCTTTCATGTAGGCTAAAAAAAATGAATAAAACATCTGCAGCTGATTCCCCTTGTACCAAGATTTAATCTGCCTAAAGGCCGATTTACGTGATACATAGCAAGGGTTTATGATGTATCTCGTGTACAAGGAGAATCAGTTGGGGATGGAAGGGCCGGCCATAACTCAGTTGAATATTTCGGGGTGCCATAGTTTGAGCGAAATCAATTATGCATGCGTGCTTGTGTAATGAATGTAAAAAGAGTTGCCCTATCATTCATAATCTGGAGAAAAGGGGAAATATGAGCGGCTGGCTTGGGCACTTAGTGGCGTTTCTAAAGGGCTGGGTGATACTTGAGCTGTGGGGGGCAGAGGAAGAGATAGAACCCTTTCCTTTGTGTGCGCAGATTACAGCTCCAAATATAACACCTCGGACACTGATAATGCTGCCTCTAATGCACATTCAAAGTGAGACAGTGACTCGAACTGACAGGGTTTTAGATGGTGCTGGTGCCACAAGGATGAAGAGGGAAAGCCAAGGCTCCTTAGTTTGTTAAAGGGTGGTTTATATAACGTAGCCGCTAATTTGTTTTACTTCAAAATTGGCAGAACAAGACTGAAGTGCGGTTGTGTGGGTGTATTCGCCTGCTGTCACAATACGGTAAATCTATGATATGCTTTCCTCGTCACGAACCTTGAAGAGAAGAGAGAAATCCCTGGCATTTCTGATGACCTTCAATCAGAAAAGCCGTAAAATATTACAACCACTAGTATCCCTCACCAACATATGACGGTGAAAATGATACACATATGGATGGTAACATGTTATTGATGGTATTTATAAGATCCCAAGGGGGGTGTTATGAAATACCCATTCGCTGTCACCGACAGACATTGGGCATTGATTGGAAGAGGATCGTGTGTCCTTCGATCACAAATGGGATTACGCAGTTGCCAGCTATTTGCAGCTCGTGTAAATCGTGTCAATAAAGCATTTTGTCACCTTGTCCCTGGTGTCATTGTAAACCTATTTAAGACTATTATTCCTGGAAAATGAGATAATTAGCAATAAGCCGCTCAAGGATGTGCCTTAGAATGATTTTACAATGGATGCTGGAAGTGGACTACCTAACACCCATTTACACCAAAGTGCAACTCCATTAACTCTAGTAAAATCATTATAATGCGCCATTCGCACTGACAACAGCTTTTATAGCTGGATTTCATAAGGTCAGCTGTTTCTGCCCACTAACATTAGTAGTGGGTTGCGTCTAGACTTATCTAACAACCGATCACAGTTGAGATGTATTGAATGTAAAAAAAAAAAATCTATCTAAATGTCATTTTATTTTGACAAGGAATCTTTCTTGCTGCTGAAAATTAATGTTCTGCCATGCATTTGTGTTATATTACATATGTACATTTATAATTATACTTCATATTTTAATTCACTGCATATATGTATAAAGTTTTAGGGCCCTATCATACACCTGGGCGCAATGCGACACAAGTGTTTTTTGCTAGTTTCAGCCTGACGCAGTTATCATTTTCACGTCCAGTGCCACGTTGTTTAAATAGCAAATGCACTCACGCCCATCTGTTCACCCATGGCCGTGCTGGTCTGAAAACAAGGTGCGTTCAGGCGCATTGTTGGCATGTTGCTATTTTGAGGCAACTGAAAACGACTGCGCCATTGACTTTACACCAGGTTTTTGTTGGTCAGTGGCGCAGTCGTTTTCAGTTGCCTCAAAATAGCAATGTGCCTGAACACACCTCGCAGTATTTATTTATTTTTTGTTATATAAAGGGTGCGTTAGTAATATGTGCCTATATGTGGGTGCATAGACTCTGCTTGTTACACACACAGGGATGCGCAGCAGCACACAAACGTTTTTAAAAATTAAAAATAAAAGGATTCCTCTCTGGAGAAGCATTCAGTCTTTCTGCTTGCAAATTCCGCCATGTAAATAGTCATAATAGTCATAAACAGTCTTTTAAAGGGAATGACTTTGATTGTTTTTTTTGCACATTACGCACAAAACACACCCGTGACTCATTAAGATGAGGTACAACCCTTTTAGACCATGTGCCTGGCACGCCGTCTCTCATTGAGAATCAATGATTTCAAGTTACTTTGATTGCTTTACAATATCTGTATAAATATCCATTTAGTGTACAGACTCAAGTGGCTAATTACTTTTTAAGAACTGTAGCAATGTGACAAAACATAGCAATGTTCAATTCTGCCATGAAATATAGTATAAACATGAAGACGTAGTAAGACGGCAACATTGTTAATTTACTGTAAATAGACTAGAGTTAAACTGATGTGTGATCACAAGTGTGCATACCTGTAGAGGCACTGAATGCTAGAGGCATTTATTTATTAAAAATAAAAACAAAACAATAATTGATTTTAAAAGTGAAAAACAAGTGCATTAAAGGGTTACATATACAGTACATGCCCACACTTTCTGTTTTGCTGGATATATTATAGATGCTAAACAGGCTTGGTGAATTTCAAGGCATTTATAAGGTCAACAAAGAACTATACTTGATGAGAATGTTTCTTGACATGGAGTGGGCATGTATCTAACCCCTTAATACATATGTTTTTCACTTTTAAAATCAATAATTGTTGTTGTTTTTTAATCAATAAACCTAGTTAACTTTTCTGGGGCAAACTGATTCAGAGCACTTTGCCTTCATGAATTTGAAAATTGAGGTCACGAACTTACAGTATGTGGGAAAAATATGTTGTTTTTTTTTCCCACAAGCTATTTCGTCACCCCCCGAGGACTAGCTCGACTTCTTGGTTCCTATGTTAGCATTCAACCGTAACATCTACAGTGTTGATGCTTTTGTTTTATTATTCATTACAAGTCAACAAGTACTTGTTTAATGGTCGTTCACTGAGAGGCTGGTGAAACTGCAGACTGCATGTTTTCTTACAAGCCCTGTTATAGGAGAGGGGGCTATATGCAGAGTGCTTTTTTATTAGGCCACTGCAGCCTTCTCTCCATCCACCTGCTGAAATGATTCGTCTTTTTTGATAGCCCTGCTGGAGTCTGCCTGCACAAGGAAACCAAATTACTGTGAGCAAATGGCCTTGTTGGTGTTAGCCCAGGAATCCAGGTCATGTGTATATGTGTAAACAGTGAATCCGCCCCTCCAGACATTTTTATCACGTTTAGCCGTGCCCTAGTGGTTAGTGGTTGTGCGGCAACCAGTGTTATTTTAGATTTTATCCACCTGTTTCCGCGGGGCGCTACTGTAAACGAGAACATGGGTAAAAACTTCCGGTGAGGCGGCGGAAGTAGCATACCAATGGTATTTTGTGTGCTAATTAGCGAAGAGGCTAAGTGTTTTTTTTGGATCATTGTTTACTTTGTAAAGTTGCAAATCTTTATGAGAGATGTCGTTATGGTGCTCAGGGACAACATCTCAGTTTACTACATTAATATAACAATACAATAAACGTATCGTGCCCTTAATTGCTCTTTACTTTACTGACCTTCCACAAAAGTGCTGCTGCATGACTAGAGCATCCTGATCCTGCAATACATGAACAACCCGCTGTCTGTACTTCACCTGTCACTGATGCTAGCACCAAAGCCTTATGATGTGATATTGTACTCCTAACGTATCGTGCGTGCCAGAGCAAGTCCTGTTTCCACTGTCATTTATGCGATGCTAAAGGCTACTTCTGTTAACCATTGCGATAATAAATACACACGTTTATGGAATATATCAGAGACTGCTTGAGGAATGAAGACAATTCTTGTGTGATTATAATTGTGTATTTATTTAGTTTAATGTTTTATCTGTCTCTTCCCTGTGCCTGTTGATTCCTGACAAATGCATATCACAGATTCACACACTCCGGTTAACTCATATAACTCATAACTCCTGTTGTCTTCTCATGAGCTCCCTCTGTTGCTCTGGCTGAAAGGATCAGGATCAGGATAGATAGACATAGAGATCGCGCAAACATCCTCGGATAGCAATCATCGCATAATTTAGAGGAAAATAAATAGAAATGCTCATAAAAGTGACGTAAACATAGGGTATGTTATCAATATATTTCTAAATGTGTAAGCCTTTGGATTTAAAAGCCTTAGTGGAGTTGTTTTTTGCATTCTTGTGATCGCAAATAAATGGAAGCAGGCGCAACTGAATAGGTATGTGTTCTCTTTTTATGTCAATATAAATATCAGTTAGATTTAGCATGATTGATCTGCACTCCTGACATAAATTAATACATTACTATTACTGTAAAAAAAAAAAAATATTGTAAAACATTGTTCAAATATTGATGCCGGAATCTTAAATCTTTAAGTAAAAAACAAACGTTCGCAAGTTTGGATCGTTACATCTTGAATGACTGTTAACTGTTGAATGAATGAGTGTCACGTCCAGCTTGTTTACTTCGAACCGGAAGACGCTCGCACGTTTGACGCAAGGCCTCATGGGGCGTAGGAAACTTGTGGATAAATATCAGTGCCCAAGGAAGTCGACCGGAAGTTGAAGTCGGCCGGATGCCGCCATCTTGTAGCAGAACTTCACTTGCGTTAGCATCCCCATTGACTCCCATTCATTTTGGCATCACTTTGACAGTGAATTACTTTACATCTGAGGCGTTTAAAGACTCCATTTGTCCATTATTTATTTCTAAAGATACACAACAATGTATAAAGAGCTCCATTACCTTCTATGTTACATTATGGCCCCCTAGAAACAGTTTTTGTAAAAATAGGCTAACGATTGCGTCATAACCACTCGACTCTCTGTCGCACAGTAGAGAAATTACCGTACAGACAGGATGAGAAGCTTGCAGGCAATCGGGGAGACGTCAAGAGAGAAGCCTACTGGCGTTACATTTTAAAATACTATACAAAATAATTAATCAGAATACTTACTCCTGCTCACTCACGCCAAAGAACTCCCCGCTCAAGCTCGCCGTCTCTGCAAGATTAACAATGGCAGTTTGCACGCACAGCTACTAGAAGATTTACATCTGTCAGACAGGTTGCTGACGTCATCAAGCTTAGTTTGAGTCTGCGCGTCAGAAACGGAAGTGCTAAAAATCGCTAAAAATGGGCTTCACTTGACTCAATTGAGTTCCAATGGAGTCGCTGTGTCCATTTCTTTTACTGTCTATGATATATATATATATATATATATATATAATATATACTATTTTGGGTTTTATTAATATTTTGAATTAGCTTTTATTTTTATATCTTCAGTTCAATCATGACAACTCTCGGAGTGGATTAAATTCAACCAGCATTTATTGGCATGGGGTATGAAGTATACATGGCTTGATTTTGGCGTACAAGATCTGCTACGCTGCTGCTGCTGCTGCTGCTGTTGCTGCTGCTGAGAAAATACAAATTGTTCAGCTTAGTCAAATAAAACAACAAGGAAAAGGCTGCTACAAGAATGGTAGAACCCTCGTAGCAGATCTCTACAGGTGGAGCTGGGGAGGAGGAGGGATAACAGCGCTTCACATTGCGCAGCTTGTCGATCGCAGGCTAGGGTATGATGTATATGGTTGCGTGGATATGGAATTACTTCTGATTGGCTGATGCCACGGCGTAGAAAGAACCAATCAGCGCTCGGTTAGAGTTTCATGACTGAACTTTGTATTTTTCATTTTCATTTTAGTTAACTTTTTAGTCATTTTGTTATGTGCTTTTGACATTTTTATTATATATATATATTTTAATATTACTATTTTGATTTCATTTATTTTTTAAAAAGGTCTTTCAACTTATTTCAGTTAGTTGCCAAGTAAATGTATTTTCACATAATATTAATATTTTATTTTATTTAAACTTTATTTCAATTAATAAAGATTAATTAAGATATTTGGAAGAATGTCAGCAACCAATTAGATCTGGCCCCCCCATTTACTACGATAGTAGGAAAAATAAATACTATGGTAGTCAATGGGGGGCTAGATCTGCTTGGTTTCTGAATTTCTTCCAAACATTTTCCTTTGTGTACAGCTGAACAACAAAAAAAATCATACACTACTTGAGGGTGAGTAAATGATGACAGAATTTTCATTTTTGGGTGAACTGTCCCTTTAAATGTCCCACTTTACATATATTCAACCTATAATATTTACTTTACATTTTCTCAATAACATTTTAAAACAGAAAGTCTACATTTTCCATTGACAAGATCCATAACTCTTTAGTTTGCTATTGCATTGTTTGGCTTTGTTATTGACCAATGTCAGTGACCTCTAAATGGCCAAATATCAGCCAAAATAATGGTCCATAACAGCCTTTGTAAAGAATAGTGCAAATATGCATTGATTGAGCTTTTGTATCTTTAAGCACTTGCAAAAACCCTTTTAATGCTTTTTGTATAATTTGTGTAATTTTAGAGATTCTAAAACTGTATTATTTAGCATGGCACACAGAATGGAGCAGGTTGTGGGGCAATGAGCTGGCAGATTGTGTATGGTTGAGGCAGATAGTTGGTTGGCTGGTTTGATGGAAGCTGTCTCACTGAAGCCCATGTTGAGATTCTGTTCACATCGGCTAAACCCAGCCGGCGTTTCTGCCTCTGGCTTCTGCAGGCTGGTGTGAAGCTCACAAAGACTCTTTGAGGACTCAATCTGCAGTCAGATTCCCTGTGATTTATCTAATGCTGTAAATGAAGGTGGATGCTGGATTTTTATCAAGCCAGTGCCAGTTAAGGAAGCATGCGTCATGAGTTATTGAGCAGTGCTATTATTCAGGGTTTAGGCAGCATTTGACATGTCTGGATATTTGGATAGGCTTTTTTTTTTTTTTTTAAATGAAGATATTGACATTTTTGCAAAAATATGTGAATTGCTACCAGTCTGAACATTTTCCATTTTCTATTTCCTCCTGAGACCTAGGCATAGACTTTTTTCCTCTGTAGAGGACATTATATTTTAGCAAATTCTGGTTTGGATGTCCTGTAAAGAGCACATTCAGGGTTTTTCAGAGATACCAAATGTTTGCTCCCTCTCCTTGGTCTTTATGTACATTGACTGAATGATCAAATTTAGCACTCTTGTGGAAATATGATAATATTTTGTAATTATCATTTAAATTTGACCAATTTCCAAATTGTTTGTTGTAAATAAACATCTCAGGAAACCAAAATCAGAATATGACGTTCTGTTACAAAACAGGGCATCAATTTCATACATGTCCTCTGTAGAAGACACCAGGATTTAAAACATGTTTATCAGGCATTTTGGGGAGACACAACAAAATAAATTATATATCAGTATTCCTATATGAGATAGTCTGATGAAAATGTTGCTCCCATTATTACACTTCTTTTTTTTCATTACATGTTGCCCCAATAACTCATTAATGTTCAAATTAGATACGATGTATAGATACAACATTTCAGTAAACAAGTAGTAAACAAGAATATTGAACAGTATTATAAGACACAAAAATTAGAATACACAATATTAGTTTTGCCAGATCCAAATAGTTTTGGGTTATGCATATATTTAATGGTTTAATTTTACTTTGCTCAAATTAACAAAATGATTGCATTAAGATTAGTTCAATTTTCTGAACGAGATTCAAAGACCCAGGTCAGTAAAATATGATCTTTCCGTCAAACATTGAGCATCTTTCTGAATGAATCAACATGTTTTGTTTGAGTGAATGATTCACTGACTCGATTATAAAGAAAATAACTTGTTTAATTCCTGAATGAATCAATCGGCATGTTGTAATGAATCAGTTGAAAGATTAATGACTCTACAGCCTTTAAAAATGAGTAATCTGTGTTCATTGTCAGACTTGGAGGAAGTATTCTTACAAAAGTTTGACACCATTGTCATCGGAAAAGCCTTTTTCCTTATACAGCTGTTCATTTAGCTACAAAGTCATGAAGTATTCCTTCCGGATCACATTACACTGTGGTGTCCCATCTTTTTCAGCACTCTCGCCCACCATTTCTCCATTTTGTCAATAAGATTTAAACTAGCTCCGCATTTATCGCTCTGGACACTGGCAGCATAGTCATGATAATTCTCATCCCATTTCATAATGTCTGCTATGCAATCTCTTCATCTGCCGCCAGTGGAAGGGGGGAAGCACATTATCTATGGTAGAGTATTATAAGAGATTATCCCTGACAGATCTTTTCCCTTGCAGGCACCATTAACCAGGCTTCGGCCCACTTGATATTTCTACCACCTGTGACCGTCATCCGCTGGGCAGAAGAATTATTGCCATTGTATTTTTTCCCTGCTCTATAAATTAATCATGTAAGGAACTACTCTGAATCTGGTTGGACAGTGACCAAGAAACTCCCTCCCTCCTTCCCCAAAGATGCCAGAGACATCATGCATCATTAAAACGTGCAATGCCATTTGACACAGAGATAATGCTCACGGTTGCCCCAGTATATGGTTTAAAGCATATTATCATGCTTTAGACAAGAAACAGAAAGCTTTTTGTGACTTTGAAATGTACAAGAAGCCCGAATGGATGACAAAAACCAAGCTGACCTCTCTCTGAAACGAGCGGGGACTGCTGACGAGACTGAAACATAAATTAGCATTGATCATTTTTGCTCAACATGCCACATTAATGATTTGAGCCTTACAGGGCTTGTTAGACATCTTGTGGAAATAGATTATAATGGTCTTACTAGCTGTCCCAGAAGTCCAGCAACTCTCGATTGTTCTACAAATGGCACATGGTTCTTGGTACATTCAAGGGCAACATTTTTAGAGTCATTAATGTTGTGTTCCTCTAGGGACTTTTTTAACGTAAAGAAGTATATTAATGCTGGCGGATCTTCAACCTTTTTTCGAGTGCCTTAAAATAGGTGTCATTTTTACGTAAACATTTACCCTTGTTTTAAATTATGATACAGCAGAGCAGCATGTATATCAGTTATCTAATCTGAGCATATTAAACACACCTCAAAGGACGGGTGTGCAGGGAAGTAGAACTGAATGAATTGATCTGAAGAAGTACAAAAACGTGTAGCATGCAGGGAATCAAATGTGCAGGTCAAATTAAGATATTCCCCCATTGCGCATCTATAGTTTCATCCTTCATTTCGCATACTCACCGGTTATAGATCACCCTCATGCATCTCATAAGGAAAGACATCAAACAAATATCCGGCTATTGACCTGTCCTCCCAGACTTGATTGAGACTCATAGCGGGCTGCAGGAGCAGAATGACAAACAAAGGAGGCAGGAGGTTAAAAAAATGGAAACCAAATCGATAGAGATGACTGAAATGACGAAGGACTTGAAGGTCAGAGCTCGTGGTCCCTTAGAGTAGATAATACATGAACATAATCAATCTCATCTAATTTAATCTCTCCCCCTATCTCAGACCTGATCTGCACTCATTTTTTCCCTTCGATGGTTAGGTCTTTTCATTTTCTGCCCAACGACCTAGCTGCTCTTGATATTACATTGGCACATCAAAGAAGTTAGTTGAACAATACCGATGATACTATGATCACCGATGATACTATGAATGATACTATCACTTCTGAATAGTTCTGATGCTTCAAAGCAATATTGTTTCAAAACAGATTCAATACTTCAAAGCAGTATTGAAACTTCAAAGTAAATCTGATGACTCAAAACAGCAGTGATAATTCAAAACAGATTTGATGCTTCAAAGCAATTCTGATGTTAAAGAAATGTTGATTGTTTTTAAGACAATACTGATGTTTCAAAACAACGTTGTTGCTTAAAAGCGATTATAATGGCTTGAAACTATAGTGATTCAAAACATAACTGAAGCTTCAAAAAGGTATGTTTCAAACTGATTTGATACTTCCAAACAATGATGGCACTTCAAAACAATATTGATGCTTTAGTACAATGTTGATGCATCAAAACTTCAAAATGATATTGCCACTTGTAAAAAGTACTGATGCTTCAAAGCAGTATTGTTTTAAAAAGGATGCTTCAAAAATACTTCAAATCAGAGTTGATGCTTTAAAACAACGTTGATGCTTCAAAGCAAATCTCATGTTTTAAAACAATGCATGTTCTTCCAAACAATCCTGATGATTCAAAACAACACTGATGTTACAAAACAGATTTGATGCTTTAAAGCAATTCTGATGATTAGAAACAGTACTGACCTAAACGATTTCAATCCTTTAAGGTTTGGTATTGCATTTGCAGAAAATAAGTTAAAGTCTGAATGTTAAACATGTCATGTATTATTTCTAATATATTCGGCTGATTCAAAATGTTATGTCCCTAGTGTTCTTATATCGCTCATAAACCATAAGCTGTTCTGCACTCAGAAATGTAAAATATTACGCTCATTTGCTAGACATTTGTTACAGTTTGACACTTGAACCGCACGTCCCACAAGGACCCGTATTTGTAAAAGCCAAAGCGTCATAAATTAAAGTGGGTATTTGACAACTCTGATGTTCTTTAAAGAGTATTGAATTCCTGTGAGGTGGATGAATTGCACGCCGCCATCTCAAAAAGAGGGAGGGCTGACGCCGTATAGCTTACTCCTCTATCATATTCACTGCCCTTTCAAAGTGTATCACCTCCCCTATCGAATCATAATCCTGTTCTGAGATACGGCGGGCTGAAAATGAAATATGTTTGCAGGTTTGTAAATGTATCACAAGCTTTTTTCCCCCAGTGTAAGTGTGTAGAACCAATACTTTTAGCACAATCCAAACATTGCCTTTGGCAGCTGAATATGTGTTCAGGTTTTGCTGCCGTAAGCCACTAAGGATTTTTTCATATCTCTCTTAGGCCCTCGCTTTCCCCTGTCTGTCTGTCTCTCTCTCTCTCCGATTCCCTCGACTCCTGGGAGATATATTGAGGGTTTGCTCGGTATCCACACTGCAGTTGATCAGCTGTGAGCAGGCCCATAGGCATGGAATCCTGTCTGTCCTTATTTGGATGAATGAATTATTAATATTTCACTGGTTTATCTGAAGTTACAGTTCCTCTTGGTTGTGTTGTTTTGTTTTTCTAATCTTTTTTTTGTCTCTCTCTCTTTCTCCCTCTGTCCCTTGCTCATTCCGCAGCTAACAAAGCTGACTTTACATAGGAAGAACACGGCCTGCTTCACTTGCAGTTGAATGGAAATAAAAGAGATTCTGTGACCTTGGAAGATGAAGATGTTGTTGCCATGGGAACTCTTAATCCTGCTGTCACTCAAGAGCTGCCTAGCAGGTACGATATCCCCGAGTTGCCTTTGATAGCTCACCTGTTCTGCATAGTCCCCACTTCAGCAGAGAGAGTGGCTTTTCATGCCTCTGTCTAATCATTTTCACATTCCTCTAGAGACAGATGCATGCTGGGAACAAGCTCTCGTGGTTGCCCCAGCAGGACATTTGTATTGACACAGTTTCTGATTTTTCTCTTCAGCAAGAACTTCACCCAACTAATTTTGGCACGCTTTGTTTGTTCATAACACACTAGCATAGGAAAATTTATTTATGTTTATATAGCTTTGAAGATTGTTCTGAAGCAGTTTGGTTTTGATTTTATATTGGACATTGAGTGCTAACCAGCCATCCAAATATTATATAGTCAAACCAAAATTGAATGAATGAACATTGCATTTATTAATACAGTTTATTCACTATAATTTAAAAAAATGGTAATAAAATATGATCTCAGAGTTATACAGTGTCCGAAAAAAAATTAACTTAATTATGTCAGATAACACTTAAGCAAAACATGGTCAGGTCAAAGTGTCTGAATAATTTTTGGTTCCAAATTTTTTATAATTTTTTTTTTAATAAATTTTCTTCACTGTATGAAGATTTTTTGGGTATAATATGTCACAGTTTACTTTATTTTGCTATCCTCACTTACATAAATGAACTATAGTGTCCACACACATATATATATATATATATATATGTATACAGTACAGTCCAAAAGTTTAGAACCACTAAGATTTTTAATGTATTTAAGTTTCGTCTGCTCACCAAGGCTACATTTATTTAATTAAGAATACAGTAAAAAAAACAGTAATATTGTGAAATATTATTACAATTTAAAATATCTGAAATACAAAGCTTCTGTAGCATTATACACTACCATTCAAAAGTTTGGGGTCAGTAAGAATTGTTATTTTTATTTTTTTGAAAAGAAGTTAAAGAAATGAATACTTTTATTCAGCAAGGATGCATTAAATCAATCAAAAGTGGCAGTAAAGACATTTATAATGTTACAAAATATTAGATTTCAGATAAACACTGTTCTTTTGAACTTTCTATTCATCAAATAATCCTGAAAAAAAATATTGTACACAAATATTTTGTACAATTGTACACATTAAATGTTTCTTGAGCAGCAGATCAGCATATTAGAATGATTTCTAAAGGATCATGTGACACTGAAGACTGGAGTAATGATGCTGAAAATTAAGCTTTGCATCACAGGAATAAATTACTTTGTGAAATATATTCAAATAGAAAACAGTTATTTTAAATTGTAATAATATTTCACAATATTACTGTTTTTACTGTATTTTTAATTAAATAAATGTAGCCTTGGTGAGCAGACGAAACTTCTTTTAAAAACATTAAAAATCTTAGTGGTTCCAAACTTTTGGACTGTACTGTATATTTATTTATTTTTTTATTTTTTTTGTTTGTTTACTTGTTATCCATCTAAAAATATCTCAGATTTATTTGAGAAACAACACTGAAAGTGTTATTTACAAATTAACATATATGTAAATGTATTTAATCTTGCTGTGAAATCTGCCAGTGCAGTAAGAAATATACTTTTATTAAAGATACATTCTCTGGAAAGTCTAAAGTCTAAATATTGTATGCAATGTTGGCTCTCAGATACATTTATCTTGTTTCAAGGATTTATAGATCAAGATGTCAACTTCAAAGGCTGTACATTTTTCTCAAAAAAAATAATAATAAATAAATAATAATAAAATAAATAAATAAAAACATGAACAAAACAATGCAGGACAGACATTACACTGGAAAAAAAGTCTGTTCTTAAGTATTTTTATCTAATCTTCCAGATAAAATATCTGAAAATCCTTCGAACAAGATCAGTTTACCTGAGAGGCAACAGTACATAAAATATTAAGCTTTTTTTTTTCATAGATTCTATCTTTAATAAGAGTATTTTTTACTGCACTGACAGATATTTTTTAAAACAAATGAAGAAATCTGCTAAACTTAAAGGTCCCATGGCATGAAAATTTCACTTTATGAGGTTTTTTAACATTAATATGAGTTCCAATAGCTTGCATATGGTCCCCCAGTGGCTAGAAAAGGCGATGGGTGTAAACCGAGCCCTGGGTGTTTTGCTTCACGTTTGAGAAAACGAAAGCTCAGACGACCCAATCTGGAATCTACCCCTTAAGTCGTCATACAGGAAAAGGTTACCTCCCCTTTCTCTGCTTTGCCCGCCCATGAGAAAAAGAGCTACTACAGTGAGATTCGAGCACAATATTTTTTTTTTTCCTCGAGAGACACATCATGCCTTGTAAATGAGCGAAGCATGGCAGTTGCTCAGTGTTTGGATGTACAAATTAATATTTTTTTAGTTCCTTCATCCGAGCCTATGAAGAAACAGTGGGTTAATTTCATTTTCTCTGGTAATATGCTGATACAACTTCCCATAGTTTTGTATGTCTGCGCCACACATTTCTCCGACCACTGTTTCCTCAACGTGGGCCAATACAGCCCAGTTACTGTCGCTAATGTGAAGGTAGATAGCATCAAGTGTGTGTGTGAATACACACACTGTAACGCGAGTGTTGAACATTTCTTTGTTGTTTGAAACCGTTCTGCTGTTATGGCGCATGCGATATCCACATTTCCAGATTGCAGAGCAATTGTAAAAAGATTGTAAAAAATTTTAAGATTTATGAAATATAAAATATGTAAACAGATAAATGATGTTGGCATGGTAGCACATTTTCCACAATGGCACCTATCTGAAAAGGTATTTGTAATAATGAATAATAATTTAGTTGCGCTGGTTAGTGTCTATAGCTGATAATTATATATATAATAATAATACAATAGCAAATCAGAGCAACATGAAGAGCCAACAATGTAGGCTAGCATTAGCTTCATGATAATACATAAACCAACTAAAGTACCGTATCCAGACACAATGTTTTAAACTAACCATTCGGAGATATCCTGCTATAGCTGCTGAGTTGCAACTTCTTCTTCCGGATCAGATTCTGGGTCAAACTGAAACAACTGCGTGTCTGTGAGTCATTGCGATACATCCACTGTCAACATTAGCGCATGGTACCGTGGCCGCAAGCTGGTTAAGGCCGCACCCACCCTCCACCTTGCCCTGCCTCTTTCCTCCTCATTAAAGCTAGAGACCCAGAAACGTCCTGAGGAAAGCTCATTGTGGGACTGGCTCGTAGTGGCACCAAGGCTGAATTTCGGGAAAGAGACTTCAGATACAGTACTAGGGACCACTTAGGCCTATATAAAAGCATCCAAAAAGTAGCATGTCATAGGACCTTTAACTATGCACAATTATATTTTTTAGTTGCATTTTATTATGCAATGCATTTAGCATTGTTTTTTCTCTACCATCAACAATCAGAAAAACCTGCGTCTCACCAGTTGAAGACCACTGTTTTACAGAATATTGATAGAGTTATATTGACATTACATATAACTATAGCATTTGACAGACTCGAAATGACATAAAACTCTCCACCATGTACATACAATCCATACAACAAGTTCATATTATTTCTCTTATGGTTTGTGCAACTCTCAGCACATACTGCACCGCTGTAAGGAAGAGGCCGTCGAAGAGGCAGGTGCCCTATTTAAACGAACCAATGTCCCCCGCTCAGTGCCAGTGCTCTAGTTATTGCCGTTGTTGTGCTACAGTAACTATGCCAACTCAAATGGGCATTTGCATTCAAGCCACAGGTGCTCTTTTGATTGCACAGCTTGATATTCAGAAAGCTTAGCTAGAGAGAAGGAAGTGCAGAGGCCAGACAGCCTCAGATGGAAGGGCAGCAGCTATTCAGCACCGAGGACCTGAGGAGACCAAACACACATACTGTATCTAACAACCTGCCATATTTCAGCTTTGAAGGCAGACTTTATTTAAGGATTTTTGTCTTTTTATTTTTAATCGTAGTATTGACGAAACGTGTGCGGTGCTGTGCAGTAAATTTCCAGTTGAAAGAAGTGGATTAGATCATGAAATAAATAAATCCAATGTAGCCTACACTTATTCATTTGGGAAATAGGTTATATTGAGTGAGAGAATGAATAATAGTGATGTACCAAAGTGAAATAGTTATTTAACATTCAGATATTGAATATAAATGTAGTTAATATTTAAACAATAAATGGAGCTATAGTAATGAGCATAGGAAGTTATTAAACTCGGACAAATGTCCTGATGTTAAAGAATCCCTGCCTCTTCTAATTGTATTCATTGCATATCTATATAAATTATTAATAACATTATGATTAGAAATAAAATGTACAAAATCATTTAAGCAAAAAATTCAATAGCATATTGAGACTATTTTCCAATATAAAACACATGTCTTGTTATACAGTGGAACAGTCATTCTTGTCGAAACAATTCAGATGTTCAAATGAACGTTATTTATTAATTTATTTTATTTTATTTTTAATCAATAACACAGTAAAACTAATATTGTGAACATATTTTTAAAAATGTTTTCTGTTTTTTTATTATTCCTGTGATGGCAAAACTGAATTTTCAGCAGCCATTACATCTTCGGTGTCACGATCTTTCAGAAGTCATTCTATTATGCTGATTTGGTGCTCATTTCTTATTATCACAGTTAAAAACTGCTGCAAAAGAACAACATTTATTTGAATTTTTTTTGTAACAATATAAAAGTCTTTACTGTCACTTTTAATCGATTTAAATTTAAATGTGTCCTTGTTAAATAATAGTATTACGGAGCCCTAAAGGGACATGGTGAATGAAAAAAATATGAGATGGGAGAAAAAATCAATTTAATGCTTTTGCGTTCCATCACAAATGTGTTCCCATGAGAAACTTTGCGTTCGCTCGCAAAGGTTTTGTGTTCCCCTGAGAAAATTTAGTTATTTGCGAGTGAACGTGTTTCTCAAGTTTCTCAGGGAAACGCAAACATTTTGCGAGCAAACGCAGAGTTTCTCAGGGGAACACAAAACATTTGCGAGAGAACGCAAAACCATTGACATATAATTTTTCATAGCTCCCATGTCATATTTTTTTTTTTTTTTACCTCAACATGTCCTTAGGGGCTCCATAATTTATTAATCCCTTAATAAAACTTAATGACCCTAAACTTTTAAACGCTAGTGCATATCCAAAGTACGGACATTTGTTTGCATTTTGTTTTGTGATTATATCTTGTGATTGCATGCTGTGGAAAAGCAGTAGAGAAAAAAAAAAAAAAAAACAGATTTCAGCAGAAGATCACCTCTCATTAAATTACCCACTATAATTAACTACTGTTAATAATAGTACTTCTTTAGATGCTTCTTTTGTATTATATTTATCCCTGTAGTAAATTATTCCATAAAGGGGTTGGGGCAAAATCGTCCATGACAAAAAGTGATGGGGACGTGTCCTCACGGCAAATGACACCTAAATGTGGAATACTGTAAGTGTGCTACTCCTCGCTCTAAATGCTTCATTAATTCCCGTCGTTCAAAGGACACACAAAAGGGAAAGTGAAAAAGGTAGCATCTCCCCCAGCGTGAGGAGGCAGGGCCCTCACCCCAGGCAAACACGCCTGGACACTTCCATTAGCTTGATGATGTGAGAGGGTAATTTTTTTTGTCCTCGTCAAGGTTAGAGACCTGTAAAAAAGAATTTCATTCACTCAAAGAGGATGGGAAAAATCACCGGTGAGTTTTATTGGGAAAGGTTGAATGAGAAAGTGTACAGTAGAAAGCACAATTTCCCTGTGAAGGGGCTGACATGTTTCTGAGAGCTTGTTTATTCATTTAAGAAATGATACATTTCACTAGAGTAATTACCACAACATGGGGTAATTAGGGAGGTGGATTGGTGTCTTGGCAGCAGTCAACCGAAACAACAGACCTAGCCACATTGCCATGCGTGTTACAGGCCTGCCAAAAAGAGGACGTCATGTTGATACGGTTTCTGCTACAAGAGGGGAAATGAAAGCTGTTCCTCTGGCACGTGTTTACGTTGTAGATCTAATGAGCTCAGTGTGGGAAGTTGCTGGAAATAAATGAATAGCGCACATTAGAGATAATGTGGACCTGATGTGTTCACACCTGTTTTAAAATCCAGATTCAAGTTCCAGATTGTGGATTATGAGCCGTTTGTAACTCTTCTTGTTCTTTCTCCTAGAGAGAATTATTCGACATGGTCCAGTGTTCACGCAAGAACCCAGTGACAGTGTTTTCCCTTTAAGTGCAGAGGACAACAAGATATTTATTAACTGCAAAGCCAAGGGAAGTCCAGAGCCACATTACAAGTATGACCATTTCCCTCAATATCTTCTCAGTATATAGTGGATTCCAAAAGTCTGAGATCAAATTGAAAATATAGATTTACACCTATAAATAAATCAAATTTGAGAATTTTTTGAAACATTAAAACAAAGAACAAATATGTGACATCGATTTTCCAAGGTCAGATTTTCTTTGCTCTTTCGAACATAATTAAATCATATTTCAATGACCCAGTTTTAACAAGAAATTATGACAATTATTTAATTTTTTATTTCAGCTTTTGACTGAAATTGTAAATACTAGTAAATTAAATTTATAATGAAACATTTTGTCACAAGTATTTTCAGACTTTTGGACAGTGTTATTTTAATATTTTTTAATATACTATTATAGTATTCATTAATATTTTGAGTTGTTTTTTTATTTTTTTTATTTTCAATTTTTATTTTTTTATTTTTTTTTACATTTTAGTGATTTTGTTGTGTTTTGTCATTTTTATTATGTATGTTTTTATATATATTTTTATATATAGGATTAGGGCCAAGCAATAATAAAAAAATAAAACCATCTCAAGATTAAAGTTGTTAAATTTCGAGAAAAAGTAGAATTCAAATGTTGAGAATAAACTTGTTAAATTTCGAGAAAAAGGTCGAGATATAATGTTGAGAATAAACTCATTAAATTACGAGAAAATTACTTTATTCTCAACATTTTATCTCAACCTTTTTCTCGAAATTTAACAACTTTAATCTCGAGATGGTTTTATTTTTTATTATTGCTTGGCCCTAATCCTCTTCCGTATTTTTTTTCTATCTGTTCTGTTTTATTTTATTTTTTATAATAGTTTTGTTAATTATAACAATGCTTTTGAGCACATTGATATTTTTTTTCTCTGAAGGAACTGGATTAAAACATTTTCTTTGAATAAAAAGTATTCGTATATTTTTAATGTCTAAATTTCTTCTCATCATCATTATCCTGTGCTCACTCCTTTCATATTTAGTTGGAAATTCAATGGGAAAGATCTTGACATTGACATGGACTTCAACTACAGTCTTGCTGAAGGAAACCTTTTGATCACTAACCCTGAGGCAGCTAAACACGGAGGTGTTTACCAGTGTATCGCCACTAATGCATTTGGAACCATTCTGAGCCGAGAGGCTAAAGTGGAGTTTGCATGTAAGTGCAAATTAAACTGTATGTTTTGTATATGTGAATGTTTGAAAATAGCTTTTGACAGTCTACCTCACACATGATTAATATAACTTTTACTACGCTGTCTGTATATGTATCCTTTGGAAGCTTAAATGCGTAATGTGTAAAATGGCTGCTATGTTATCGTTCATATTTCATGCTGTCATTTGGTCCATTAGTGGGTAAGATATACTTTCTTCCATGGATGTGGTAGGCTTTTAAATTGACAACTACATTTTCACATCAGATACCATCAGATGTCCAGTGGTACTAACTGATATGCAACCTGTCATGGAAAATTGAAAAAAGGACTTATGTCAACAGATAATCAGAAAGTCTGCCTCATTTATATTGTGTGAACATATGAACACATTGTTCATTTGAAATTTCACAAGTAGATGTCTTTTCTGGGCTTGAGTGATGCAGAAAATTGTTGTAGGACTAATTGGTGGTGCTTCACTGGCAAAATTGGCATTCACAGAGTGGGGAAAAAGCATTTTCCCAATGATTTACCTTCTCACGTAGCCATCAGTTCTGAAGTCTTGAGGAATCTTTTTTTCTCTTGACTCATAATGAGGAAAGCTTTTCATTATGTAATTTTACTTAGTTTTATTCATCTTTTTTCCTGTTTATGCATATGGCAGACACTTTCATCCAAAGCAACTTATTGCATTAAAGGTATACAGGGAATCAAACTCTTTACCTTGCCATTTCTAGCACCATTTTATACTGTTAAAGCTCCAAGAACGATTGTACTTTGCTGGCACAAAACACACTTAATAAATATCTTTAAACCACATATTTAATATATAATTCAAGGGCACATTTTCCTTTAGTTTCATCCATAAAAATATAGATCTGACAATACATAATTAACAAAGTTACCGTGACAACCACATATCTACAAAAATACACACATACACAGTGTGTAGTCAGAAAGTGTTTGTTGCATTTCAAATAGATAAGTATAAAAATGTTATTTATTTTACCTGACTTGCAAATTCTTTTTTAAATGTAAAGTTTTTTTTTTTTTTGGTTTATACATTAAAGTGTGAGTTCACCCAAAAATTAAAATTATCCCATGATTTACTCACCCTCAAGCCATCCTAGGTGTATATGACTTATAGGTGTTTATGAGTTATATTAAATAATGTCCTAGCTCTCCTAAGCTTTATAATGGCAGTAAAAAGAGGATGAGATTGTGAAGACATCCAACATAAAATATAACCACACGGCTCCAGTAAGTTATTAAAGGCCTTCTGAAGTGAAGCAATGCATTTGTGGAAGAAAAATATCCATATTTAAAACTTTAAAAATTAAAATAATTGGCTTTACAGCGAAAGAGTGAACTCCTGACACATGATGCTCTGACGAACTCAAAAAAACAAAAAAAAACACGAGTCACAAATTAGAAGTCTAAAACGAGAGTTTTTAAAGAGAAATGTCGACGGATTTCAATATAAGAGAAGCGGAGCTTGAGTTTGTTGCACAGCCCTATTTGTTTGAACACAGAGAGGCATCAAAGCTTACACTACTCCTGCATCGTGTCAGGGGTTACTCTTTTTGCCGTAAGTTGACGTGCGTATTGCCAGTTATTTAAGTTTAAGTTTTAAATGTGGATATTTTTCTTACACAAATGCATCACTTCACTTCAGAAGGCCTTTGTTAACCCCCAGAAGCCCTGTGGATATCTTTTATGATGGTTAGTTGCACTTTTTTGGGCTTCAAAACCTCATCCTCTCTTTACTGCCATTATAAAGCTTAGGAGAGCCAGGACATTATTTAATATATAACTGATAATATTCATCTGAAAGAAGAAAGTCATATACATCTAGTATGGCTTGAGGGTGAGTAAATCATGGGGTATTTTTCATTTTTGGGTGAACTATCCGTTTAACTTTAATAAATTTGAATATTTATTTTTTCTTGCAGTTTGTCCTTTGGTTACACAAAACACAACTCATTCCACACAGTCATATATTCATGAGGCTGGAGAACTGATATTTGAATAAACACCACAGCTTTAGCCCAGTGTGGGATGTCATTTTTGCCTGTCCCTTCCTGTGCTATAGAGTGGCATTTCTAAAGGTCCCTGCTCTGTGAGTCGTCTGTCGCACGTCAGAGCGATGACACTGCCTTTAATGAAAAGTAATGGCAAACCCATTATTTTGTTTTTGCAGACCTGCAGAATTTCAGCAGCAAGGCCAGAAGTCCAGTATTAGTGAGGGAAGGACAGGCTGTTGTGCTGCTGTGCGGTCCGCCACCCCACTTTGGAGGTACATTTTAGTGTATTCTGTATGAATTTGAATGTTATTTTCAAATGCACATCAGGTTTTTTTGCATACAAATACACAAAGTCCCTATTTTCTGAAGTTAACACTATTTTTCCATTTTCCAATAGAGACTTTCATACAAAGCAAGAGTGACAATTGTTTCCAAAACCTGTTGACCTCTTTCCACAGCGCATTTTTTTATCAGTTCGAGCACTATGCTTAGCCTGTGGAATAATTGCAAGCAAATCCAAGGTCAGGAATTCACCGCAAGTGGCAATTCAGTGCTAGTCATGTCAAAGAAAACCTCATTCTGCTCTGCTCACTTAGTATGTATGGTACATGTTGGTTCAGATTGTGTCTTAATCATCTCATATTGTGAGCAAATCAAGCTTTCAAATGACCGGAGCACAAGGCTCACTCTGGAGCTCCCGTTCTTGCATTCATACACCAGCATCATGGCATTTAGCTCCCCTTCCTCCTTCTTAATGGCACTTGTGCCCTTGTGGTCATTTGGAAAGGTTATTTTCTTAAGCCTTGGCCTTCTGTTGAAAGGTAATAAAGGCATGTGGTGGCTGGTTTAAAGCGACACGTCTCTTTATCCCCCAGTCCAGCTGTGTACCTCTTCTGTGTCTGTATACAGCTGATTAGCAGCCTCTCAAAGAGCCATGCACACATACAGAAGAGGTGCAATTTCACGCCACCGCACCGGCGTTCTGACATTCCGCCACATTTCCACTCAAATCAATGGCCTTAATGCCCCATACCTTCCCCACTCTCTGCCACCACCCTCCATCTTCTATTTTCCTTCCCCTGTTCTCCCGCCACACCAGCCTTGATTGTTTGCCACATTCTGTAATCCGATGCTCTGTTGTATGGATAATGGTTATGGGACTTTATACAGTGGTCCTGGAAGTGATTTTTTGCAGGGCTGGAAGTGATTTTTATCATTCACATTCATCCAAAAGGCAGGTGTGAATGACCACCCAGAAATTTGAAATCTGCCTTTTTTTGCTCTTGGGAATATATTTTTTTTCTTTAACATTGGCGCGTGAGAAATGTGTCCGCCATGTATATATGAACATTTGGCATATATCTCAGTATATATTAACTTTCAAAGGTTTGGAGTCTCAAAAAAACAAGTCTCTTAAGCTCAAAAATATTATCTTATGCTCACCAAGGCTGCATTTATTTGATCAAAATACAGTAAACACAGTAATATTGTCAATGTTTTTTATACTAATACATTGTAAAATATAATTTATTTCTCTGATGGATTTTCAGCAGCCATTACTCCACTCTCAAGTGTCCTAAAACCTTTTAGAAATTGTACAAATATGTTCATTATTATGTTAAATACAGTTGTGCTGCTTAATATTTTTGTGAAAACCACAAGACATTTTTTTTTTCTTAGGGTTGTTTGATGAATAGCAATTTTGAAAGAGCAGCATTTATTTGAAGTATTTTGAAACATTACAGTCTACATTTGATTAGAATTATAAATGAATAAAAGTGCACACTTAGAGGTAATTTTGGTTGCTTATTTACTTCAGTATGACTATGTTAGTTCAATTACTGCTCGCTGTCTTCCAGTGTGGATAATTTGGAACATTAAACTGGACCATGTGAATTATAGTGACGGCTCTACATTAATGTACAGTAACTACTACCTAAAGTAAAAATCAGCTATTTTTCCTGCTAAATAGCTTTGTTCATTGGTCTACTGTCACGTGATTTCAGATTAGTGGCTGTGAATTTGGTTCCTAAGAGACCAAAAGCCTTAAGCACAGTGCGCAGTAATGACAAGAGGTCGCTCACCTTGTCACTACTCCATTTATGATGGTTTTAATTCACCTCTATTCTATTTGGAAGCAAAATGGTTCTTTTTCCTTGGTACTGTAGATTTTTTTTTTAACCTTAAATAGCCCTTATCAATCCACTTTTCAGCCACTCTAACCCCCTGTCTGCCCTCTAATAAATGCTGCTTAATTTGATGCTTTCATACAGTACTTTATTTCATACCACAGGCCTTGCCGTGTGCATTCCTTTTTTCCCTCTCTTCCTGTATTCCTGTCTCATTAAGAAAGAGTGAGAGGTGACATGCATGAATGGAGATAAAGAAATAAATGAAAAGGCTATGAAGACAAAAGGAACTTACATCATTAAAAAAATCTAAATGAATATGAAAAGCAAATTTAGTGAGTGAGCAGATTAAATTGAAGACACATTCATTTGCTTTTTGTGGATTGTATATATGTGTGTGTGTGTGTGTGTGTGTGTGTGTGTGTGTGTGTGTGTGTGTGTGTGTGTGTGTGTGTGTGTGTGTGTGTGTGTGTGTGTGTGTGTGTGTGTGTGTGTGTGTGTGTGTGTGTGTGTGCTTTTGTTTATATTACATTGTGGGGACCAAATGTCCCCATGATGTAATATAAACCTGAGTTCACCTACATCGTGGGGACCAGCCAGCGGTCCCCACAATGTAAATGGGTTTATAAATCATATAGAATGAGTTTTTGTGAAAAAGTAAAAGTTTGCACAGTTTCCTGTGAGGGTTAGGTTTAGGGGTAGGGGCAGGGTAGGGGGATAGAATGTACAGTTTGTTCAGTGTAAAATGCATTGAAGTCTATGGAAAGTCCCCACAATTCACAAAAACAAACATGTGTGTGTGTGTGTGTGTGTGTGTGTGTGTGTGTGTGTGTGTGTGTGTGTGTGTGTGTGTGTGTGTGTGTGTGTGTGTGTGTGTGTGTGTGTGTGTGTGTGTGTGTGTGTGTGTGTGTGTGTGTGTGTGTGTGAGTGTGTGTGACATTCTAGTAATTATATATGAAATTTTTTCTTAAAAAGAACTACTGTGAAAGTAAATTTCTCAACAAAAAAAAAGTTAGTAATGACATCTGAGAATTTTCTCCTCAGAAATCAGATATTCCTGGATATTTAATGGCCGCCCCAGCGTTGCTGTTGGGGACAACCGACGCTTTGTGTCCCAGAGGACTGGAAATTTGTATATAGCTAAGGTAGAGACGTCAGACGTGGGCAACTACACATGTGTGGTGAGGAACGTGATGACCAACACGACTGTCTACAGTTCCCCAACTCCAGTGGTGTTACGTCGGGATGGTGAGTAGCCTGGAGGAACTGCTAACAGTGATGAATCAGTAGATTTGAGCATGACGGTGTTTGCTTTGCTGCCACTCAGAGACATAGCATTTGTGTGTTCATAGTCTCTGAGCCATGCTCATCCAACTGTGTGTGTGAGAGAGAGAGAGAGAGAGATAGAGAGAGAGACAGGGAAGGAGAAAAAATTTTGCATTAAGAAACACGTACACCCTCTCTCTCACACACATACCCCGGGAGGCTCAACATCACCAGTCATTAGTGTCTGTTTAATATTCACACAGACAAGGTATATGAAGTAGGGCGGAGAGGTTTTGAATATTTTGAGTTAATGTGAATATTGAATATTTTCATCTATGAATATTTTGGGCATAAGACCACTTCTGAACTCTTACTACTTTACTAATTCTTATTTCTTACTTTTCCTTGTGTTTGATCTACATTCCCTGCTGAAAAGACCATTTTAGGCCAGCATAAATTTACATGATTTTCTAGTTGGTGCTAGTCAATCAGCTGGTCCACCGTCGTGATATTTTTGCTAAAGTTGGTTGAATAAGATTTTGCTAAAGCTGTTTTTTTTGGCAAAAGATTGTTAGCTTAGCAATGTTAATCTCATCAAAATTAAACAAAATAACTACAACAAGTGTTAGTTGATGAAAGTTTTTTTATTTATTATTATTTATAGTATTTAAGAATTCACAATTTATCTAATACAAGCACTATTTTCATGTTATATTTTGATTATCTTTTACATGATACATATTTAAATTAACATGTTTTTTCATAAAATGTTACGTTTTAAAAAATATGAAGCTTTAGTTTTCATTTCTTACGTTATCGTCAAATTATATGCATTTCTGTTATTATTTTTTTCTCCAAAATAAGAGTTTTTTTTTTTTTTACTTTTTTACCCAAAATGTTTTTTTCTACTGAAATTATATAAAAGTATAATTGTGAGTCAGTTGAATATGTTATAACAAAATATTGAATATAAGTTTTCCTAAGTTTTCTTACACAAGATATTTTCATCAAAAGACAAAACTATGACTAAAAGAAAAAATAATAATTTGAAAAATTAATATTGTTTTTAACCTAGTTAAAAGCCTGGTGAGAACACCAGCATCCAAAGCACTACATATTCTGGTGACCAGCCATTCTCTTTTCAGCAGGGTTTCTTGGCAAGCTGCATGTGTTGTGAACTTGTTTATATGCCTTGTTTGCACATCAAGTGATATACTATAAATAGTTTCATTTGAATTGAAGTGCATTGCTTTCACCCTAAAAGTATTATGCTTGTTTATCCTTATTTTACAGCTGTGATGGGGGAATATGAGCCAAAGATTGAAGTCCAGTTTGAAAAAATGCTCCACGTTGCCAAAGGATCATCGGTTCGACTGGAGTGTTTCGCTTTAGGAAAGTAGGTCTCTACTTTACTAACAGATGGACTGCTTGCCCCCAGAGGGTTGCCTTGCTTAACTGGGGATTGCCACACTTGGCACATAGTACATCTTCGCAGTTTATTTAAGAGAAATGTCTCAGAAATCTACAGGATCCTTTAATCTCCGTGAAGTACTAGGAAGCAGATGGAGGGGGGCAGCCATTATTTTAAAAACAGCTGCAGACTGTGATCCAGGGGTGGGGCGGGGTTCTGGCTTTGGATTGTCCACAGGTAATGTGTTAAGGGATGCAGGGATACTGGAGGTCGATCAGGTGCAGAACAGATTTGCTGCCAGGCCATGTATTTTAACATTTTATTTATTTATACATTCTCAAAGGTTTGGGGTCAGTCTGACTTTTATATATATATATATTATGTTGTTGAAATGTCACAAATTTATGGAAGCTTGTTTCTGCCACTGAATAAGTTATAAAGTCAGAATTGTGTGATATAAAGTCACAATTGCAAGTTATAAAGTATAAAATCAGAATTGTAAAATATAAAGGCGTAATTCTGAGAATTCCCCCCCCCTCTGAATTGGATTTTATAACTCACCACTGTGAGTTTACATCTCACAATTCTGAGAAAATAAGTCAGAATTGCATGTCTCGCAACTATGAGTTTATAACGTGCAATTGTTAGTTTATAACCCGCAATTCTGACTTTATTTCTCACAATAGACCGTTTTCACAGACTGTGATGGCGTGTTTTAAAGTTTTTTTTATATTTTTTATTAGTTTATTTATATTAGTTTTTTATATTTTCATTTTTTTTTTTTTAAATGTATGTACATTTATAACACTATACTTAGTATTATATTACTATTGCAAATTACAAAAAAATAGTCGACACTAAATAGTTGACACTGCTGTGAGGGTCTTTCTAATACAGCGGCTATGGAAGTGATGGTAAAAATTACATCTTTCTCTCTTCTGACTGCCGTTATCAATTGCTCTCTATTTTTTTTTTTCTCTTTTTGAAAGTTATGAAAACACTATTGTGGAGTTTTTCTTTTGCTATTTTTGCAAATGGAAACTCAAAAAATATTTAATGAAGTCTCATTCACCGCTATAAAAGTTTACCCAACTTTGATTACGTCTGCTTCTGAGAAATCTGGAAAAATGTGAAAAGGGTTTATTGTGTTTATATCTCATAATTCTGAGAAAATAAGTCACATACTATAGATGTAAACATGTTAGGGACTGGGGAATATGTCATGCTTTGTGAATGATGTTCATTATAATTGTGCAGGAATGGATGTTGAGTCACATGTTATTAAAAAATGTTGACTAACATGTTCTGCTTTGGTGAATCATGTAAAACCTCCATAGATCATCTCTGTGCAGTGTGATGTTAATATGGTCTTTCCTCAGTCCAGTGCCTTCTATTTCCTGGAAGAGAGCGGACGGAAGCCCCTTCCCGGGAAAAATGAAGATAAATCACTCAAATGGTGTCCTAGAGATCCCATATTTTCGTCCAGAGGATTCTGGACTTTATGAATGTGTGGCCGAAAACTCCAAAGGACGCAGTATTGCAAAAGGACGTCTTGTTTTTCAAAGTAAGGTCAAATACTGACAAAATGGTCAGATAGTTATTTCAAAATACAGACTGGATGATAAATAGCCTTTTTTTTTTTTTATATTTAGACAGCTGTGTCCAAAACATTGTGTGCAGAGTATTTTTCACAATGTTAAAAGACCTTTTTTTTATCTCTCCTATCCATGCAGCATTTTGTCTGCCATCACGCCATTACCGCAGGAGAATCAATAAGAGAAATTTAAATTTTTAATGAGTCAGATAACGGATCACACAGCAACCTGTGGTAAATAATAAATAATGAAAGAATAGATTTTATTGTCAATTGTCAAGGCAAGACTAATTAGAATGGCTATAGTAGGTGTTGTTTAGTCTGCCCAGAATACCCACAATATATGCACTGCAATGGTGCTCTTCTACAAGACAGGAAGAATCATCTAGAATTAATGTGCACAGTGTAACCTCATTTTTTGGTGGTTTATAAAACACAATGCTTTCATCATTGTTGCAATGCATTGCAAGGGAGAAAGTTCAGAGAGACAGACGTTGTGTTAAGGCAGGATGCAGACCTCTGCATTTGTTTTATTTTAGTTCATTGCTGTTCACGCAGATGTGGAACACCTGCAGTGGTCGCAGACTCTGTATGATGCAAACATGGCTATTGAGTCTGATCTTCACTGGGAGTGCAAGGCTAATGGAAAACCTCAACCTCTTTACAGATGGCTCAAGAATGGACAGCCTTTGGTCTCTCAGGTGATAATACTAACCGTCAGAATAACATCCCTCAACACGTTTTACCTTTTCAGTGAAATGCTAAGACATGAAATATGCTGTATATGTTGAAATGTGTATATCGTCTTTGCAATCTGTCCTGACAGTTTTGTTTATGCTCAGGACAGAATTCGTGTTGATGGTAGCAGGTTAACCATCTCCAACATAAACCTGATGGATTCTGGGATGTATCAGTGTTTGGCAGAGAATGATAACGGAGTCATATATGCTAGTGCTGAACTCAAAGTTGTGGGTAAGCAGCTTTCAATGTTATCAAATTAAATAGTGATTTTTCAGACCTGGAAAACTTTAATGGAATTTTGTATGTAGTGAATATATATATATATATATATATATATATATATATATATATATATATATATATATATATATATATATATATATATATATATATATATATATATATATATATATATATATATATATAATTTTTTTTTTTTTTTTTTTTTTTTTTTTTTTTCCCGGGTCAGTGGGGGGCGAGATCTGCAAGTACTTTTAGAAAACCAACAATCAGACTGATCTTTAAAAGTACACTATGTAGCTTTTTTCATTCAAAATTAACAAAATTTTATAAGTAAAATCAATAAATCATCATCAATCTGTTATGATATAGACACGGAGGCAGAGATAAAAGCAATCCAGGTGAGTTTATTGGAACAATATGTGGAACACAGAGTGATAATGGCGGTTATCAGGTTCTTGAGAGATGAATATAAAGTAATACTGTCCTTGTGTGGTTTGTGGATCCAGGAGTTGAGCTGAGATGGAGGGAGACGTTGGAGACACTCACACACACAGAAGGGTAAGCACACGAAGGGACCAGGAGACGAAGGAGATGAAGGAGATCGCTGGAGCAGGTAAGTATGTTGAAGGGGAGTCCTTAAGGTAAGCATATACATGGCGTAGTGCAAACGAGACCGGACAGTGAGTGTGTGTGAGAGTGGTGGCTTTGTAGTGCTGGTGATTGCAGAGTGAATGAGGTGCAGGTGGCGGTGATTAATAAGCTGGTGATTGAGTGCGTGGGTACTGTGGTGAGGTGGAGCCTGGCGTGTCTGTGACAGTACCCCCCCTCCCACGGCCCGCTCCTGAGGGCCGCGGACCCCGACGTCGTGGTGGTCTTCCCCTGGGTCGCGGGGCAGGTCTGTCTGGATGGTTGGTATGGAAGTTCTGTAACAGAAGAGGATCAAGGATATCATTCCTGGGAACCCATGAGCGTTCTTCGGGACCATAGTCCTCCCAGTCCACGAGGTACTCGAGTTTACCACCACGGCGCCGGGAATCCAAGATCTCGTGGACCACGTAGGCTGTGCCGTCCTCTAGGAGAAGTGGAAGGGTGGGCTCGGCGGCTGCCACGTCAGGCTCTGTGGAGGGAACAACAGAAGGGTGGTGAGGTTTAAGTAGAGACACGTGAAATGTAGGATGGATTCTACTATACTGTGCCGGGAGTTGGAGACGATAGGTGACGGGGTTGATCTGCCGAAGGATGGTGAACGGGCCAATGAAGCGGGGACTCAGCTTTTTGCAGGGCAGACGCATCCTGATGTCCCGGGTGGACAGCCAGACCTTCTGCCCCGGCTGGTAGACAGGAGCCTCGGAGCGTCGAAGGTCGGCTGCCATCTTGCGTCTGCGCAGGGCCCTCTGCAGCTGGTGGTGAGCTGAGTCCCACACCCTCTCGCTCTCCCGGAACCAGTAGTCGACTGCCGGAACGTTGGAGGGTTCCCCGTCCCAGGGGAACATCGGGGGTTGGTAGCCGAGTACGCACTGGAAGGGTGTTAGTCCCGTTGAGGCTTGGCGGAGAGAGTTTTGTGCGTACTCGGCCCAACCCAGGTACTGGTTCCAGGAGTTCTGGTGGCCGTGACAGAAGGTACGCAGGAAGCGGCCGATCTCCTGGATCTTCCGTTCCGTCTGCCCGTTCGACTGAGGATGGTATCCAGACGATAGGCTGACGGTCACACCCAGGAGGGAGAAGAAGGCTTTCCAGACGTGTGAGACAAACTGGGGTCCTCTGTCGGAGACGATGTCTTCAGGTAATCCATAATAGCGAAAAACATGATTAAACATTAGTTCAGCGGTGGCCATGGCGGTAGGTAGACCCTCCAGGGGTATCAGACGGCAGGACTTTGAGAAGCGGTCCACCACCACCAGGATGCATGTGTGACCGTCAGACTCGGGGAGATCGGTGACGAAGTCCACTCCCAGGTGTGACCAGGGTCTCTCAGGAACGGGCAGAGGAAAGAGCTTGCCGGTGGGAAGATGGCGTGGGCTCTTGGAGATGGCACACTCCCTGCAGCCCTGCACGTACCTCCTGACGTCGTTGGCCATGTTGGGCCACCAGAAGCGTTGTTTGAGCAACGAGAGGGTCTCCTTGACCCCCGGGTGACCAGTGCCAAGTGAAGAGTGAACGTTGTGCAGGAGTGGAGTGCGACGTGTCCGTGTGATGTACTGCAAGCCCGGTGGGCAACCCGGCGGAGTGCGTGTGGAGGCATTGGCGGAGGGAATGGTTTCTTCGGACCACTGGATGGGGCTCACGAAGATGGACTCCGGCAGAATAGTATCAGGTTTTTCGGGCTTTTCCTCAGGAGCATAGAGGCGAGATAAGGCGTCAGCCTTCGTATTCTTAGAACCAGGACGGTAGGAGATGGAGAAGTTGAATCTAGAGAAGAACATAGCCCAGCGAGCTTGGCGAGGGTTGAGTCTCTTTGCGGCCTTCAGATATTCGAGGTTCTTGTGATCAGTGAGGACTTGGAATGGGTGAGTAGCTCCCTCCAACCAATGCCTCCACTCCTCAAGGGCAAGCTTGACGGCCAGGAGTTCGCGGTCACCGATGTCGTAGTTGACCTCCGCCGGGTTGAGCTTGCGGGAGAAGAAGGCGCATGGATGGAGTCTACTTGGTGTCCCCTGCTGCTGTGAAAGGACCGCTCCCACTCCGGTGGTAGATGCGTCCACCTCTACTATGAACGGGAGGTCCGGGTTAGGGTGGACGAGGAGGGGAGCGGTGGTGAAGGCCTTCTTCAGGGTCTCAAAGGCGTCGGTGGCTAATGGAGACCAGGACAGAGACTTGGGCTGGTGACGGAGGAGGTTGGTGAGTGGACTGACGATTGTGCTGTAGTTTTTGATGAACCGGCGGTAGAAATTGGAGAAACCTAGGAATCTTTGGAGTTCTTTGATGGTGGTAGGAGTGGGCCAGGACTGTATGGCGGAGACCTTCCCCTCGTCCATCCGGATGCCACTGTGATCAATCACGTACCCCAGGAACTGGACGGAGGGTTGGTGGAATGAGCATTTTTCAGCCTTGAGGAAGAGATGGAACTGCCGTAAGCGCTGGAGGACCTCCGCAACGTGGTGGCGATGTTCGGCCAAGCTCCGGGAGTAGATGAGGATGTCATCTATATAAACCAGAACGGACTTATGGAGAAACTCCCGGAGCACCTCGTGGATGAAATCCTGGAATACGGAGGGGGCGTTGACCAGGCCATACGGCATCACGAGGTACTCGTAGTGTCCAGTGGGCGTGACGAAGGCGGTCTTCCACTCGTCCCCCTCACGTATCCGGATGAGGTTATACGCGCTGCGGAGGTCCAACTTGGTGAACACAGTGGCACCGCGGAGATGTTCCAGGGCCGCTGGGACGAGGGGAAGTGGATATCGGAACTTGATGGTGATCTTGTTGAGTGCACGGTAATCGATGCATGGCCTCAAGCCTCCGTCCTTCTTTGCCACGAAGAAGAAGCTTGAAGCAGCAGGGGAAGTAGACGGGCGGATGTAACCTTGTTCGAGTGCCTCCTTGATGTATTCCTCCATGGCCTTCTCCTCCGGTATGGACAGGGGGTATATGCGTCCCCTGGGCACTGGTTCACCCGGCAGCAGATCGATGGCGCAGTCCCATGGCCGGTGTGGAGGAAGCTTGGAGGCGCGTTGCGGGCAGAAGACGTCGCTGAAGGGGGCGTAGTCAGGGGGAACATCCACGGAGCGCTTCTCAACAGGGCTCTCGATGGACGTGGCATTCACGAGAAGAGACTTGGAGAGTGGAGGTTTTGGAACAGGAAGCGCTGGGAAGCAGTCTGGGAAGCAGTGATCGCCCCACTTCAGGACCTCGCCCGTGCGCCAGGAGATGTTGGGGTTGTGTTGTTCCAGCCACGGACGCCCTAGAACCACGTCAGCGGTGGATTCCTCCAGAACCAGCAAATGGATGTGTTCAGTGTGCAGGATACCGATGCTGAGTTGTAGTGGACCCACGCAGTGACGGATGTGTCTGCGGCTTAGGGGTTTGCCCGTGATGGAGTGGATTTGATAGCTCGTCGGTGAAGGAGAGATCTTAAGGTTGAGTTGTCTACAGAGGGTGCCTGAGATGAAGTTTCCGGCTGACCCTGAATCAAGGAGCGCCACCACTGGAACAGAGATGTTAGCAGCAGTAAGGGTTACAGTTGTAGTGAGTGGTTTCATTTTCTGAATGGAGGGAAATATTGCACTCACCACGGGTCGAGGAGGACGGATTGGGCATGTGGAGAGATTATGCCCCATTGTTCCGCAATAGAGACAGAGATTCAGGGCCAGCCTTCTTTGTCTTTCATTGGGGGTGAGACGAGAGTGATCAATTTGCATGGGTTCGTTGGCTGGTTCTGGGGAGCTGACGGGTTCGGACCGACGGAGGAGGTTAGTGGTGGATGACTGGCCCTGGTGTTCTTGAATGCACGACTGCATACGGGACCCCACGCGGATGGCGAGTTGGATGAAGCGTTCTAATCCCATGGAGTCCTCGTATGCAGCGAGATGCAGCCGCACGGAGGGTTCCAGCCCCTGACGGAACGTGGTGATGAGGGCTTGCTCGTTCCATCCGCTGGTGGCGGCTAGCGTTCGAAACTGCAAGGCATATTCGTTAACAGATAGGTTTCTTTGCTTTAGATTATAAAGTTTCTCACCAGTCGAGGAATCAGTCAGAGGTTTCCCGAATACTTCCCGGAAGTGGGAGACGAACGCCGAATAGGATTGGACGACTGGGCCTTTCTGGGTCCACAACGAATCTGCCCATTGCAGAGCCTTCCCTTGCAGTTGTGAAATAATGAACGCTATTTTAGCCGTGTCTGTGGTGTAGAGGTGCGGCTGCATCTCCAGGACCAGCTCACATTGGAGAAGAAATCCGCTGCATTCCTCCGCCGATCCAGAGTAGGGCGCCGGTTTGGCCATGGGACTGGCGGTGAATGCAGGTGAAGGAGTGGTGCTGGTGGGTGCGGAGACAGCCGTGTTGTGGGATGACGATGTTGAGGGCTGTGGTGTGAGTGCTCGACGCAGCACGTCCACGAGTTCCTGGAATGGATCGTGGGTACTCATGCCGTTAGTTGTTATGGTCCGGTCTTCTGTTATGATATAGACACGGAGGCAGAGATAAAAGCAATCCAGGTGAGTTTATTGGAACAATATGTGGAACACAGAGTGATAATGGCGGTTATCAGGTTCTTGAGAGATGAATATAAAGTAATACTGTCCTTGTGTGGTTTGTGGATCCAGGAGTTGAGCTGAGATGGAGGGAGACGTTGGAGACACTCACACACACAGAAGGGTAAGCACACGAAGGGACCAGGAGACGAAGGAGATGAAGGAGATCGCTGGAGCAGGTAAGTATGTTGAAGGGGAGTCCTTAAGGTAAGCATATACATGGCGTAGTGCAAACGAGACCGGACAGTGAGTGTGTGTGAGAGTGGTGGCTTTGTAGTGCTGGTGATTGCAGAGTGAATGAGGTGCAGGTGGCGGTGATTAATAAGCTGGTGATTGAGTGCGTGGGTACTGTGGTGAGGTGGAGCCTGGCGTGTCTGTGACACAATCCTTCTTAAAAGTGTTTTTGTCTGACCCGGATTCACTAGGTAAGCCGATTATTAGTGTATATATTTTAGACTACGCAGGAAATTGCGTACATACGTCACTCGTCCGTGCGTGTCTCATTACTGTATATCCGTAAATACAGAAAAGTTGCTCCGCTTACTTTGATGTGTGAATGGTGTGGGAGTGGCAAATGTTATTTGTCACTACGCGTGAGAAAAGTTGGCATTGAGCACGGTAAATCTCAAACCTCCGGGGAATCACCCATTTTATATAAACGCCAAACAGAGGAGAGTCTGCTGGCAAAAAGAGAATGCGACAGAACTTGTAATAAAACAAGAATCAACATTGGCTTGGCTTTACTGAGATCTGATGGATTTGACACGTTTCCAAAGTGAAATGGAAATGCCAATTTTTGTTTTAGGACTGTGCTGGAATTTATTTTAAAGGAAGTACCTTGTCTATTAATGGGTATAGCTACAGTAACGTCTGCAGCTAGTCAACTTGAGATCCTTTCCATCTAAGCTGATTATATCCCTTAAGCCTAGTAGTGAATGTTTTATGAGCAGTAGGTTAACCATATTCATCCGCACAGTTACGCAGAGCCAAAGCACAACCAAAACAATGTTCTTCCAACGCTATCTTATAACCAATTTATACATATTTTATGAGGTGGCTAATTCGTACAAATTCGTACAACCTCACTTGTACGAATTTGTACAGTTTGGGTGACGGGTAGGTTTAGGGGCAGGGTTAGGGGTAGGTAATTTGTAAGAATTCATACGAATTTGGCAACTTGTAAAATACGTACGATTCGGCAAAAATCGTACAGATTCGTATGAGTGAGGTCGTACACGTACGAATTAGCCACCTCGTCAAATATGTATGAATTGCCGTGAGATCAGGTTGATTTTTCTGCAAAATTGCTTATTAACCGCTAAAGGGACAAAATTTACATAGTGTACCTTCTAAAAATCATATTAGTTATAGCAGTTACAGCATGAAATAAACATGAATGAACATCAGAGGTTATGTTGAAAGATACAGTACAACTTACTGAAATATATCTTGTCTCATGTAATGACTCTGCATAATATAAAAACTGCCTTACTGTATGTGCAATCTAAATGCTTACATACGACTCAGTTTTTGAGTGTTTATTGTTAAATAAATGTGATTAATTGATTATTAAATTAACTTTATTTTTGGTTTCAGTTTTTGACTAAATGAAAAGGTGTTTCACGTTTTTAAAAAAAAAAAAAAAAAATTATTAATTTCAGTCACATCACTAATGAAAAGTCATGAAAATTAATTGTTCAAATGTGTGGGAACCCTGGTATTCAGTGTTTATAATAGTGAAATATGTACCTTTAAATTGTATATCACATGTCCCATGTCTTTCAGCCTCACCTCCAGACTTCTCAAAAAACCCACTGAAGAAGAGCACACTGATTCAGAGAGGTGGAGAAGCTATCATCGAATGCCGGCCGCACGCGTCCCCCAGAGCTTCATACTCTTGGAGGAAAGGCAATGACTTCCTGAAAGACAGCAAGAGGTATGGGTCAGCAGACTGGTCACTAATGAAAGGTGCGAAATGAGCCACTTGCACTCCTGTTGTCCCCAGAGCTTTTGGGTTTGTTTGCAGGCCATTCACACAGGACGCTTTCTTGCATGCATCTGCACAGTAATAGTTTTCAATTTATTATTACATTTATGCTATAATACCCAATAAATTTGAAATCTCTCATTTTCCCATGTTGGCAAAACGCCTCAAA
The DNA here is from genome assembly GCF_024489055.1 of Chanodichthys erythropterus. NCBI lineage: Eukaryota > Metazoa > Chordata > Actinopteri > Cypriniformes > Xenocyprididae > Chanodichthys > Chanodichthys erythropterus. Next base: position 29,301,316 of record NC_090241.1, read on the forward strand.
GCTTATGGACAATTTTGATTTTATGGGATTTAAAATGACAAAAAAATCTTTTGGGTGCTTTAGTGGAATCCAGTTGTGCTCATTTTATGTATGTTGCAGATAAAAATGGAAAGAAAGAAAAAAAAAATGCAAAATTTACATTACTTCCCATAGAAATAACAGTGTAACATTTTATTACATTCTATGAGAATACATTTTTCAACTTCCTGTTTCCTTCAGCAGTCATTATTTGCAAAGCATTAGCCCATTACTGTGTGATATTTTTTCCATATTTTTATTCAAAAATAATTGCCATTTGTTGTCCATACTGAACACACGCTGCCGAGGCACAGATGTTGCACATTCAAAACCAACAACATCCATCCTGATGGTGCTTTTCACACAAGAGTGAGTGCCTAGTGGAACACTAATTAATACACCCCTGGTTCTGCGTCTTTCCTGTGGGGTTTCAACAGGACAGAATCATTCTAGCATGGCCATGTCAGAACAGGTGGCAGGAGGGACAAGTGTATGATCTCCAGTAATGGATGGGGATGGAGCGATAACCAATGGGAGCTCACTCTGTGCACTGTGGTCCATCTGGACCTGAGAGAGAACACACATGCCATGACTCACTGATGCTGCCCAGGGTCTCTGTGGAACGATGTGATTATTGGATGAGGGAGAGAGGGAGTGATGGAAAGGGGGAGAGCGATAGGAAGTGAGACAAGAGGTGCAAGACTGTGTATCAGATACTGTCTATCAGAGGGTAAAGGTAGGCCTCGGAGTGTCTGAAATGGAGTGCTAACATACTCCTACCTGCATACTGCACAGTATGTATTAAAGCTTTGTAGTGTATATGCAGCAATATGCAAAAAAATAAACATTTCAGTAAAGAGTTTGTTTAATTCAGAAAGTTGCCTCCAGTTATCATTTTGGAAATAGTTATTTTGCAGTATTTTCAGGTTTGGACTCAATGTGTCAGGAAGCAAATGGGCAGTCGAGTGCACTGCATTGTGGGATACCCTATTGCACATTGTGCATTTTGCACATACTATTATTTTGGAAATAGAAGCCTATATGAAGCAATGTGCACGTCTAGGAAGTGGCATCTAGTTATCATTTTGCAAGTAGTTATTTTAGTTATTTTTTTAATGTCTTAACTTTTGACAATCCACTTAAATGCATTGTGGGATACACTATGGCACATTGTGCACACTGCATACTAATGTTTTACAAATAGTAGTCTATATGAAATAGTATGCAATATGCGACAATCAACATTTCAGTAAACAGTCTTTTTATCAGCGAGTGGCATTCAGTTATCATTTTTGAAATCTAATTTTGAGTAAAATTTTGACTGCTCAAACAATGGAAGGAAATGGAAGGTCAAGTGGAGTGCATTGCATTGTGGGATACGCTATTACACAGTGTGCTTCTGGTTTGTTGCGTTTGGAAGGAATACTAGTGTACTGCATATTGCACACTGTATACTGCATACTGTTTACAATATATATTATGTAAAACTGAAAATATTATGCAGAATAAATGTTTTAAACTACATTGTTCGAGCAATATTATTATTGAACGCAATATACAATATTATTTTTGTATATTACATGTTTAATTCAGAAATTGATTGACAGTCCAATCAAATAATAAGTTAAGAAAGAGATTAAAGGTGTGGCTGACTTTACATTTGTTACTTTAGAAAATTAATTTTAATTTGCCTTGCCTCATTGCATTACGGGATACAGTAATGTGAAATTGTGACAATTTGACATGTAGTGGGGTCATCTGTGTATTCCATACATAGTGAAAATGTGTATACCCTGCATACTGCAATTCAAATATTTGGGTCAGTAAGATTTTTGAAAGAAATTGATAGTTTAATTCAGCGAGGACACATTAAACTGATCAAATGAGACTGAATAAATGATATTTCTTGAAAACTGGAGTAATGGCTGCTGAAAATTCAGCTTTACCTTCACAGTAATACATTACATATTAAAATATATATATATATATATAAAAAAAAAAAAAAACAGTTATTTGAATTTGTTAGAACTTTTCACAGTATTACTGTGTTTACCTCATTTTTGATCAAATAAATGCAGCCTTGATGAGAATTCTTTCTAAAACATCTTACCGACCCAAAACATTTGAGCGGTAGTGTACGTTAGGTATTGTTCCCTTCTGAACATACTGACACCTACATTCATGAATAAAGGAACAGATTGATGCTCTTTGCCTTTGTGGGTAAATATGTGTGATCGTTGAGTCTGAAATATTTTCACAGCAATTACACTGTGTTTTAGTTTGAAGAGGTGTAAACATGAACATGTCAATCTGATGTTGGATCTCACACTCCTGAGTTTGTATCAAGTCAGTGTGTTAGAGCCTTACACCGTAGACTTTCTGTGATTCTCTGGACGTGCTCCAACTTGTGAGGAGAAGCATCGATTAGTCATCGTATTCCACAGGGCGGTCAGGAGAGGAAGGATCAGAGACTGATTACAAAGCCATCATGTCTTGACGCAAATATAAATGTGGCTCTGTGTGGTCAAAAGTTTTGTTCCGTAAGCAGATAGCTCTTGGTTTTTTTTTTTTATTGGTTTTGCAGCTCATTGCTCACGGGTCGTCTGGTCGGCACGCTTCTATCACTCAGCGTTTGATATTTTTGTCAATAAATCAGATGAAAGCTCTCGGCGTAAAGCATGTTCTCTGAGCCATAGTAAATACATATTTATTTTTAAAAGCTGCAGCTGAAATTGTTTGATTTCTGAGCTGGCAGGTCTGCTGCGCTCATGTTTGATTTGTTCTGGGAGAAGGTCACAGCGGATCTCAGTGTTATATATTTACATTGCTGTATTTATTTATCTATCATTCCTTCCATTCCATTCCTAGTTATTAAAAACAAGGCAGCATCATTTGTTGATGCATATCAAGGTAGATGAAGCACTTCTGAGAATTGTTTTCTCCAGTTATACGAAATATACATAAATCAGAATTCAGTTTAGTGCGTGGTACAAAAGTCTACCACAATTGATGTAGCTAAATGGTTGCTAATTGGTTGCTAAAGTGGTTACTTCCTGTTCCAAGGCAAAAGAACCAAGCTTGACCATTTGCCTTAATGTGAAGAAAGAATCTGACCAACTAGCAGTTAAACAAGAGGCAATCAGTCTTATTTTTCAGATTCAAATTAGACCAATATATGTTTTTATGTAACTAACTTAAAGTTATGACGCGTCTTTAAAAAGAAAAAAAAAAAATTTGATTCCAGCGACAAACAATTTGTCTCCACACCAGACGCAACGTGACTATGAGACAATCAAAAATCACAGCCAATCAGAAGAGCACGTGGGTGGGCTTTCTCGGCAAGCTCCCGCACTTGCAATAAAATGGATAAGTACATCATCAAATTCATTAATATTATACCATTTTAACATTATTAAAAATATTTGAATAATGTTAATTATTTGATTTAGCATAAATGACCTACAATAGCGACATTTTTCACAATCACTACAGAAAATCAAAATACTGTCCTTAACGTCAGTAGCAGAAAGGCAGCACGATATAAACAAACCAGACTAACTCGTGATGGCAGCTTCACATTCTCTATATCTACCGCCTCGATGGCAGGCAAGTATTTTAATTCAGTAGAAAAGTCGCTCCTCTTCATAACATAAGGATCACGTCCAACATTTGTTGTGATTTTCTGTTTATACCTTTCTAAACCAGCACAGTACGGACTTTTCTCCATCTGTTCCATTCTAATTTTCCCTCCACCGCAATTTTACGCGTCACCAGAACTTTGCAAACAACCTATACTGAGGGGTTATGAAAAATCCATAACCTGAACAACCACCACTAATAAAAACTTGTTTGGGGAGAGAGAGAATCTGTTTTGTTTGTGCTGTTGTAGCTATATTGTGAAGTCAAATCTCTAGGGTAACATTTTAGTCAGATGCTATCAACATCTCCTCACATGATCCAGACATTTTTGGAAACGCCTTTTAATGTGTCGATAGCATCTTTCATATGTTGGATAATGATAAGACCGCAGGTAAGAATTCAAACCTGAACGAATCAGCTTCTCCTTTACATACTCTTCCCTCTCTCTTTATTCTTGGTCTTAATATAGCAGTATTCACCTGTGAATGTGGAGGTTTAATCTTTTAGAATCCCATTGACTGACTGTATCCTGTTGAAAATTCTGGCTGTGGTTATTTAAACTAAACGATTTCCTACAGTTTTCACACTTTTTAAAAAGAAGCACAAGCACACAGGGACAAATACAGGGTTGTTTTTCTGTCTGGAACAGTTGGGCTGAGTCTGAATCTTTAAGAATTCCTTTTGGGGTGCCTAGAAAGAAGGAAAGACAGTTGCCATATCTTTCAACATTAAAGCTAAAAAACATCTTTGCTTATTTATTTATTTATTTATTTATCTATTGCAGTAGACTGTCAATTTCAAATTTCAGTTTCTTTAAAAAAACATTTGAATGGTAGTGTGTATATATAATTTATTTATTATTAAAACAGCAAAGTTATTGCAAGATGTCATTGGTTGTTCCATTTATTCCATAAATTATTTTCCATCTTAGACGGACCATTTTAGAGGACGGCACCATCAGGATCGCCAACGTTACCGAATCCGACGCAGGGAAGTACACTTGCGTTGCCAGAAACCCCTTCGGTACATCCAGCAGTTCTGGGACTTTAGTGGTCAAAGGTAAAACACCTTTCACATTTCACAAACAGCACATTTCTCTTGCTTCTAAGCGGACGCCTTAAACCGGATGAGAACCAGTGGAAAAACTGTGAGCAACCCAAGCATGAAATTGATAATGAAATATATAGTTGTTTTATGTTCCTGCCGGTTTGACAGAGGTATAACTCATCCAAGCTTTTGTCATGTGTGAGTTATTGGTCCAGCCATTGGTGTAAAAAAAATCCTTAGCTGTCCACAGCACCGGGAGCAGATTTTCTCCTCGTCTTCCCAGTCACTTTCTACATGTTTAATTAAAAATATGCTGCTGTTGCAAGTTTTGATTTTTTTTTTTTTTTTCTCAATTTACTCCTTTAATAACTTAAGGCATTACATATGCATGTTTTTGGACACTTTGATGGCTTCAAGTAGGGTTATTCAGGACTGAACATTAAAAAACAATATATAATTTTGTATATGTTAAATTAATCTGAAAATGAGGCAGACACCATTTTTTATGGCTACAGTTCAACATCAAGTACATGCTAAATAAAAAAAATTTGTTTGAGGCAGTTTAAAGGGTTAGTTCACCCAAAAAAATGAAAATGAAAATTCTGTAATTTATTACACACCCTCATGTCATTCTACACCCGTAAGACCTTTGTTCATCTTCAGAACACAAATTAAGATATTTTGATAAAATCCGATGGCTCAGTGAGGCCTCTATTACCAGCAAGGTAATTAACACTTTCAGTTGCCCAGAAAGTTACTAAAAACATATGTAAAACAGTTCAGGTGACTACAGTGGTTCAACCTTAATATTATAAAGCGATGAGAATACTTTTTGTGCGTCAAAAAAACTAAATAATGACTTTTCAACAATATCTAGTGATTGCCGATTTCAAAACACTGCTTCATGAAGCTTTGAAGCTTTATGAATCTTTTGTTTCGAATCACTGGTTCGGATCATGTATCAAACTGACTTTGACGCTCTGAACCACTGATTTGAAACAAAAGATTCATAAAGCTTCAAAACAGTGTTTTGAAATCGGCCATCACTAGATATTATTGAAAAGTAGTTATTTGGGGGGGGGTTGGTGCACAAAAAGTATTCTCATCACTTTATAATATTAAGATTGAACCATTGTACTCACATGAATTATTTTAAATATGTTTTTAGTACCTTTCTGTGCATCTGAAAGTGTTAATTATCTTGCTGGCAATACTGAGCCATCGGATTTTATCAAAAATATCTTTATTTGTGTTCCGAAGATGAATGAAGATCTTACAGGTGTGGAACGACATGAGGGTGAGTAATTAATGACATCATTTTTTATTTTTGGGGTGAACTAACCCTTTAAGCTGGTCTAGCTGCTCTCCCAACTGGGCCATGCTGGTTTCAGCTGATTTTGCTCATTCAGTCTCCAACCCTGACAGGCTGAAAATTGCCCAAAATTTCTCTAAAGCAGGGTTGTCAAACTCAGTTCCTGGAGGGCCACTGTCCTGCAGAGCTGAGCTCCAATCCTAATTAAACACACCTGAACCAGTTAATCAAGGTCTTCAATATTACGAGAAACTTCCAGGCAGGTGTCTCTGTTTGGATCTACACTCTGCAGGACAGTGGCCCTCCAGGAGTGGAGTTTGACACATGCACTCTATAACCATTAAAACTGATTAGCCTAACCAGCATAGGCTGGTTTATACAAACCCGATTCCAAAAAAGTTGGGACACTGTACAAATTGTGAATAAAAAAGGAATGCAATAGTTTACAAATCTCATAAACTTATATTTTATTCACAATAGAATATAGATATAAAATGTTGAAAGTGAGACATTTTGAAATGTCATGCCAAATATTGGCTCATTTTGGATTTCATGAGAGCTACATATTCCAAAAAAGTTGGGACAGGTAGCAATAAGAGGCCGGAAAAGTTAAATGTACATATAAGGAACAGCTGGAGGACCAATTTGCAACTTATTATGTCAATTGGCAACATGATTGGGTATAAAAAGAGCCTCTCAGAGTGGCAGTGTCTCTCAGAAGTCAAGATGGGCAGAGGATCACCAATTCCCCCAATGCTGCGGCAAAAAATAGTGGAGCAATATCAGAAAGGAGTTTCTCAGAGAAAAATTGCCAAGAGTTTGAAGTTATCATCATCTACAGTGCATAATATCATCCAAAGATTCAGAGAATCTGGAACAATCTCTGTGCGTAAGGGTCAAGGCCGGAAAACCATACTGATCTTCGGGCCCGTAGACAGCACTGCATCACATACAGGAATTCTACTGTAATAGAAATCACAACATGGGCTCAGGAATACTTCAAGAAAACATTGTCAGTGAACACAATCCACCGTGCTATCCATCTAAAATCCACCTAAAACTCTATAGGTCAGAAAAGAAGCCATATCTAAACATGATCCAGAAGCGCAGGCATTTTCTCTGGGCCAAGGCTCATTTAAAATGGACTGTGGCAAAGTGGAAAACTTTTCTGTGGTCAGACAAATCAAAAGTTATTTTTGGAAAACTGGGACTCCATGTCATCCGGACTAAAGAGGACAATAACAACCCAAGTTGTTATCAGCGCTCAGTTCAGAAGCCTACATCTCTGATGGTATGGGGTTGCATGAGTGCGTGTGGCATGGGCAGCTTACACATCTGGAAAGACACCATCAATGCTGAAAGTTATATCCAAGTTCTAGAACAACATATGCTCCCATCCAGACGTCGTCTCTTTCAGGGAAGACCTTGCATTTTTCAACATGACAATGCCAGACCACATACTGCATCAAATAAAACATCATGGCTGTGTACAAGAAGGATCTGGGTACTGAAATGGCCAGCCTGCAGTCCAGATCTTTCACCCATAGAAAACATTTGGCGCATCATAAAGAGGAAGATACGACAAAGAAGACCTAAGACAGTTGAGCAACTAGAAGCCTGTATTAGACAAGAATGGGACAACATTCCTGTTCCTAAACTGAGCAACTCTCCTCAGTCCCCAGACGTTTGCAGACTGTTATAAAAAGAAGAGGGGATGCCACACAGTGGTAAACATGGCCTTGTCCCAACTTTTTTGAGATGTGCTCATGCCATGAAATTTAAAATCAACTTATTTTTTCCCTTAAAATGATACATTTTCTCAGTTTAAACATTTGATATGTCATCTATGTTGTATTCTGAATAAAATATTGACATTTGAAACTTCCACATCATTGCATCCTGTTTTTATTCACAATTTGTACAGTGTCCCAACTTTTTGGAATCAGGTTTGTAGTTTATAGTTCATGGATGCTTTTTTCATCAGGATAAGCAAATCAGTACTATATCAGACTAATTTGTAGATTTCTTTTTACAACAAATCGAAAGTATTTAAAGTCTTCTCTCCTGGTACTTTTTTCCCTTTGTCAGAACCGACCAAGATTACAGTCCCCCCTTTGAGTATGGATGCCACAGTAGGGGAGAGCATTGTCTTGCCTTGTGAAGTATCTAAAGACTCCACTCTACACCCCGTCTTCAAGTGGTTCTTCAACGGGAAACTCATCGATTTCAGTAGACATGATCACTTCGGGATGATTGGAGGGGTGCGTTTCTGTCAGTCATTATAATTCAAAGCTACAAATGCTGTTTTTCTGAATTACTGTAGCCTTGGATTCCTCTTTGAAAGAACTAGGGGTAGAGGAATGCGTGTGAGGAATGACTGAGATTTCTTGGCGTTTTAACTTTTGTAGCTCAGCTAGCAATGGAGGGAACTTGAGTACAAGGGCACCTGGCTGCTCTCTGAACACAGAGGCACAAATCTGTCTGATTACAGGATTTTCATCGCACTCTGTTTAACACACAGTGAACCTCAAATAGCTATCCACAGGACCCACTCTCTGACTGTGTAGATCATCCAGCTTTTCAGGTTCCCAAGTATTGCTTTTGAGAACCTGGAGAGACCAATGATCAAATTCACGAATGGTGGGCTCTTACTAACAACAGTAGGATTGCTTGTTTAAGTGAGATAAAGGAACGTAATCTGAAGAGCCAATCAAATACGAGAGCAAAGTGTCCTTTGCTACTTCACTGCCATCTAATGTTTTTCAAATGTGTCATAACTACAGAAATGAAAGTTTCCCATACAAAAGTACCACAGTATTACCATAACTCTATCGTTCCAAAGTTTGGGGTCAGTAAGAACAAATTAATACTCTTGTTCAGCAAGAATGCTTTAAATAGTTCAAAAGTGCCAGTAAAGGCATCTATAATTTTCAATTTTCATCTATAATAGTCATGAAAAATCATGGTTTCCACAAAAATATTAAGCAGCACAACCATTTTTTACATTGTAAACAATAAGGAATGTTTCTTGAGCACCAAATCAGCATATTAGAATGATTTCTGAAGGATCATGTGACACTGAAGACTGGAGTAATGATGCTGAAAATTCAGCTTTGATCACAGGAATAAATTACATTTCAAAATATATTCAAATAGAAAATGGTTTTTCAATATTAATAATATTTTTAATCAAATAAATGACCATAAGTGACTTCTTTCAAAAACATTTAAAAATCCACAAACGTTTGAACATTTTATTTTACAGTATCATTGTTACACATTACACATGTAGTTACTGAAGTAATAACTATGCATAATTACATGCAATTAACCCTAAACCAAACCCTCATCCCAACCCTAACCCTATGGTAAGTACATGTAGTTAATTACTCAGTACTTAAATGTATAATTACATTTTAATACTTACACCTTAAAATACAGGGTTACACTTTCTTTTAAGGTGTCAGTATTACAGTGTAATTATATATTTAAGTACTGAGTAATGGCAATTAGCTACATGGAATTACTGTAGGGTTGGGATGAGGGTTTGGTTTAGGATTAGCTGCATGTAATTATGCATAATTTCTAGTTATTACTACAGTAAATACATGTAACATATGTAACAATGACACTGTAAAATAAAGTGTTACCAAATAAAGTGTAAACTACTATGGTTTATTTAAAGTACCTTACATTAGCATTTACAATCCACAATACATGAATATAGTAATCAAAACATACCATAGTATTGCCATTAAAAAAAAAAAAATAATTATCAGATGATAATACCATAGTACTTTGATACTTTATATACCATAACCATTTCCTTATAATATGGTTTTAATTGGTGCAGTGATATAGGAATAAACGATAGATAGATAGATAGATAGATAGATAGATAGATAGATAGATAGATAGATAGATAGATAGATAGATAGATAGATAGATAGATAGATAGATAGATAGATAGATAGATAGATAGATAGATAGATAGATAGATAGATAGATAGATAGATAGATAGATAGATAGATAGATAGATAGATAGATAGATAGATAGATAGATTTTTATTCAGTAACTTTTTATATAATACTTTTTTATAGGGATCTTCTGGGGATCTTATGATCAGAAATGTGCAGCTGAAGCACTCTGGGAAGTACGTCTGCATGGTGCATACAGCAGTGGACAGTGTGTCTGCAGCGGCAGACTTAATTGTCAGAGGTATGTGCGTCTTGCCTTGAGAAGGCTGTTCAGTATTCTACACTTTTCTGAGCATTTATCAAATATAAATTAAAAAGGCCTTACAATTTGCCCCTCTATTTCTGTTTTATTCCGTTATTCAGCTCTTGAAGTAATGACTACAGGAGTATCTGAAATCAATGCATTAATTCCCTGCTTCGTGCTCTTTAGAACCTTTTGTATTTCCATCATCAAGTGAAGGATCTCTCTCCCTGGTTGTGAATATTAAACATGTCGGCTTTTGTGGGCAGACTTGTCTCACATCGCAAGGTACTTGGTCACCTTGCTGTGTCCTTCTCTGATGAGGATGCACAGTAAGTTTGAGTCCTTTTTGTCTCTTTGGCGGCGGTGTTGTCAGGGCCCCCTGGTGCTCCGGTGGGTGTGTTGGTGGGGGACGTCACAGACAGGACCGCTCAGCTCTCGTGGGGCCCCGGACTTGACAACCACAGTCCTGTTACCCTCTACATTGTGCAAGCCAGGACCCCTTTCTCTATTGGATGGCAGGCAGTCAAAACCGGTATAGTAGTCTGCATACTTTCTTGTTTATATAATAGAAATATAAGCAACTGTTCATATTCTTTTTTTTTTTTTTTGAGTGAGCCATTTAAATGTGATTCATGCAAATGCTTTTTTTTAAATGCACTGTTTAAGATAAAAAAAGATACAGGCAATTGCTAAGATAGACCAAAATAATTATGCTAGGCTACTCATTTGTGCAGATGGGTATTGATGTGTTTTTCCATTCCAAATTTTCTTTAATCCTAGTTCCTGATTCTGTGCCTGGACAGATGATTCATGCGACGGCAGTGAATCTAAATCCGTGGGTAGATTATGAATTTAGAGTTGTGGCTATCAACAGCGTGGGGGTGGGGGAACCCAGTGTGCCATCCAAACCCGTTCGCACCAAAGCTGCAGGTATGCGCCCATCCCTCCTGATTCCATATCTGTCATCTCTAATACATCAGCAAGGAGAAAATGTAATTTAATTCTATAATTAGTTTAAATCACCAGGAGTGACTCCTCGTAATAGAGTTCAGGCATGAGAAATAAACACTCCTGCATTCACACCGGTTTTCCTGGGAACATCCAAATTGCAAAATAATTTACAGACAATTAGGACACAAATTAAGTGCGCAGAAATCGGACTGGCGTCACAGAAGGGCTGGAGTTTTTAGTTGATTAGTTTGAAACCGCAAGAAAATGTGGTTGCATGGAAATTTAGGACAAAATAAAATGTAGCTCACGTAGCTATATGCTTTAATGCAAGACCCAACTCTGCTGCACACTGGACATCAGCGATCAGGAAATGCAGCTATCAATAATTCATGTCGACATGAACAAAAATTGAGTGGACTTCTCCTGCATTCTTTGAGGTAGTAACACTTGAAAGGCTCTATTTTAAGCTCGGGTACCATGTGTAACTGCGTCGATCACTGACATGCTGTTTCCTTCAGATCCCAACCATGCAGCAAATAAAACAAAGCATCTACATTTGCCAAGACTGTACACTATTTATTTAACAGCAATGTCTAAAATACTGTAGAATTTTACTGTGAAAATCAAGGATATAGGTCCATTTCTGTCGTAATTACTGAAAAAAGTTGAACCAAAACCATATTGTATTGTTTTTTGAGATAACAGTGTAAATAGTTATGTAGTGTAAATAGTTATAATTAGGGTTATTAGGTTTCCCTTTGGCTGGGGATTTGGGCATTATTTACTTTTAATTACTTTTCTCCCAGCCAGTGTAAATGTGATACAATAGAACACAATTGTTTGTTTACACTGTGAGAGAATAAGCAATATTTAGTAACTGACTCTTAATTTAACAATCTACACTATATATGTCACGGTACATGGTGTAGGAACACTCACGACGAGGAGATTTGCAGAAATGTAGACTTTTAATAAAGGAATCAAAGAACCAAGAGAAACTCAGGATAAATAACACCACATACAAACGAGAATCAACAGAGACTGAGGGAGAACACAGGGAATATATACAAGTCAAACACAGGGGCAATCGAGACTAATTAACAAGACACACCTGAACTAAGGACACTAATCAAATGAGTAACTATGACAACAAACTAAAGGCGGGAAAACTAAACAAAGGAGGACAAGTGACAAAGAGAACAAAGTGCCAAAACAGACAGACATGTGACATTATACATATGGATACAATATATTATAAACTCTAGAAAAATATATACCAAAAAAAAAAACTTATCAAGATTTGTTACCCAAGATTTATAAACAAACATTATAAAATAAACTTTGAATATTACAAAGCAACAGGGCTTGACATTAACACACACCAAATGCAGGTGGATTTCAGCAGTGGCGTGTAATGCAGTCAGGGTTGGAGGGTTGAATTTTATTTATAATATGTAAATTTTTCTGAAATAATAAACTAAGTGCAATGTAGTGTTGCCAAAAAATATAGATTTTTCAATACATATGGATATATTATATACACATATGTAAATATACACACATATATTACGTAAACACAGACTTTTATTTTGCAAGCGATTAATCGCGATTAATCGTTGCACATCCCTACTCTGGATGAATATTGTTTGTGTTACAGGGCTTGAATTTCGGCATTGGATTGTGCATTTTGCACATAATTTTACTGATTCCTGCAGATTTTGTGCTCACACCCAAAGTGCGCGCACATAAAGCCGCCTCTTAGTACTAAATTTTGCTTTCTTTTCGCTGCTTATTGTGCTTTAACAGTCAAATACACACAAAATAATGCCAAAATGCCGGCAAGTATTCATATAAACACAGTTAGTTATGTTTAAAGAGAACGTAAAGAGTTGAGAAAGAAAATGCATATGCGTTTGGCTTTAAAGCGACAGCAGCCTAATATACCTGCTGCCAAATTATGAGATAATATTAATATCTATAGGGCTAATATCTATGGGTTATCTATGGGTTTTTCCCCATGGTATTGATGTCAAAATTGTGTCCAGTGAAAATGCTGAGTGGCTAGTAACTTTGGAAAACCACTAGCCACAGTGACTGGTGAGCAAAAAAGTTAATGTCAAGCCCTGCAAAGTATCATGAAGTGACATAAAAAACAACCTCAGATTAAACCAGCAGATTTTAAGTATCATTTTAAAACAGCTTGGACTGGTTTGGTGTGCTTATTTGGTTTAAAGGGTTAGTTCACCCAAAAATGAAAATTCTGTCATTTATTACCCACTTCATGCCGTTCCACACCCGTAAGACATTCATTCATCTTTAGAGACACAAATTAAGAGAAGATTCAGGAAGATTCGGAGCACAAATGAATCAGTGTATCGAATCATGATTCAGATCGCGTGTCAAACTGCCAACGGCTGAAATCATGTGACTCCGAACATCAGATTCGACAAACTGATTCATTTGTCCTCCGATGCTTCCTGAAGCATTGTTTTGAAATCGGCCAACACTAAATAAGTAGTTATTTTGTTTTTTTTGGTGCTCCAAAAATATTCTCGTTGCTTTATAATATTAATATTGAACCACTGTACTCACATGAACCGATTTAAATATGTTTTTAGTACCTTTATAGATCTTGAGAGAGGAAGTGTCATTGCTTCCTATGGAGGCCTCACGGAGCCATCGAATTTCAACTAAAATATCATAATTTGTGTTCGTAAGATTAACGAATGTTTTACGGGTGTGGAACGGTATGAGGGTGAGTAATAAATGACAGAATTTTCATTTTTGGGTGAACTAACCCTTTAAGCAGGTCTAACTGGTCTCCCAGCCAGGTTGGACCATCTATAAAAGTGCAACAAAATGTCTGGGAGACATACTAAGACCATTTTTCAGCAGGAAACTAAAAATTCTACAGGTTGTTACAATCTATCTCATTCAGATTCTTTGAAGCATTTTGAAAAGAGCATTGAGCCGCTGCTCAGGAAAAGGAAGTGTTCGGATTTGCCGCCAATCCCACAGGTATAAAACCCGTTTCTTCTGTTCTGTTGTCTGTTCTGGCTCCTAGATCCTGAAGTCGCCCCAGCTAACGTGAGTGGAGGTGGAGGCAACCGAGGCGAACTCGTGATTGTTTGGGAGGTGAGCTCAGCGTCTTTATTGTGACAGGAGCGTTTTCAAATCAGTCTTCTCTTGTGAATCGGATTCTGAGGGAATTCTCCACGGTGACGTGGTTTAAATTAGACAAGGTTTAATTAAAAGGCAGCGCTGTCGTCTTTGCTCTTTGCCTCAGTGGGATTGCTCCCTCTGGTATGTAAATCATAATGAAGACGCAGATATGAAACAGCTTTCAAACCAGTAAATCTGAAATGACAATGTTTATCAATGGCTTTCTTGTAATCTCACCGGCTGTCACGACAGATATTCAGCGGCGTGTTTAAATACAGTATTACTTTCAAAATACACCACATTTTTCACTAAGTCCAGGGGTTTCTTGACTGACACTGTAGTGCTTAAATCTGTCAACTTTATTTACTTACATTCAATGGATTTCAGATTATGTAGGCAACAATGTAAACCTACCACGGAAAATTGCTTGTCAACTTGCAGTAATGTAATGTCATGTCAGCTGAATGATTTTGCTTTAATGCATTTTAATACATTATTGCTTGTACTTTGAACAACACATAACCATATGAAACTTTGCCTTGTATATCATCCCACACTGTTTATAGGCATCAGAGTGACACCTCAAATCACAGGACTTGTTGAGGAGAGCAGTGCACATTTTTATTTTTTGTGCTTATAATGCTAATATTACTCTATTAGATCTGGATTTTGAATCTCACTGGTTCAGTGGAGTTACAAGGATGCTAATAGAATGCAACAGGCAGGTACCGGACTTAAAAATCCCATTCATTTTCTCCATAGAGGACCTGATTTTGAACAATAACTTAATTATTTAAACATTAAACTTTGTCTTTAAAGGGTTTGTGTTCAAAAGTGGAGAAAAACTACATTCTACAAAAAATCAAAGTCTTTAAATCAGTAATTGTATATTTGTTCATCATTTTCAGTTCAATAATATCATTTACAACGATTCGTAGGATTGTTGTTCTTTGCCTCATTAAAGCTGTTAAGTGCATGTAAGGTGCTTTGGATTAAAAACATCTGCCAGTTTCTTGTATGCAAATGTAAAAACAACACTGATTGATTTAGAAATAAAACAAGTGGCTTTCTTTATGAGTGAGTCATTGAATCGTGTGACATTACAGTACATATGATTTTCAACTTCTTCTTTCACAGCCTGTGCCGGAGGAGCTACAAAATGGAGAAAAGTTTGGTTACGTGGTGGCATTTCGTCCTCTTGGCGCTACCACGTGGAAACAGAGCGTGCTGGCCTCGGCTGATGCTTCACGATATGTTTATAAAAATGATACTTTTCCACCACTCACACTGTTTGAGGTAAAAGTCGGCGTCTACAACAACATCGGAGAGGGACCGTTTAGCCCGGTGGCCGTTGTATATTCAGCAGATGAAGGTTAATATGCTCGTATTCTGTGCTGATTGTATGCAAATTGTCCAAGGACATTATTGGACATCATTTAAGAACAAAAGTTGATGGATGCATTGCGATTTTTAATTACACTCCCTCAGCTGTGTTAGTGCACTTTGATGGTAATTTCTTTACTCGCTAGTCTGCTAACAGCGCAATTAGTTCTTGCAAACAGGTGGTACATTTAAGCACTAAAGACTGATGTTGGACAAATCCTGGAAAGTGACTGTTCTCATTAGCTGTTGTGTTTTCCATTCCTTTCCACTTGTTTTTGATGTGTCTGACATCATGTACAGAACCCTCTGTTGCTCCTCCAAGAGTCTGGGCCCGTACTCTGTCTGCATCTGAGATCGAGGTATTCTGGGAACCTGTCCACCAAAGCGGCAGCAAAGGACGCATAACAGGCTATGAGGTACGTAAACACCATAAATGGAGGAAGGGAAAAAAGAGATTCTGACCTCACACTGCATCACCTCAATCAGATTCCGTAATGTATGCACTGTGCTGATGGCAGGGTGTGCAATTTCCTGTTCCCCAACAAGAGTCTGCGATCCCCCGGCCACATTTTTCACAATCTCATCTGCAGAATGAAGAGGTCTTCTCACAGCTGGTCCTGTCTCCCGGGGAGCGCCAATACCCAGGCTTTCTGGGCACTTATATAAATCACCTTTCAGATGTGTGGACATCATACATCAATTCCCCCTCCTGCAAACACTTCAGCTGCTAGGTCGTTTCTCACTGTGTGAGAAACCCACAGGATTCTGCCCATTTCTCTCCTTCCAACCCGAACGAGCCTCAGCAAGAAATCCCAGGTCACGCGGTTGTTCCGTGGTGAAACCACAAAGTCGTTCACAGCTTCGGGTAGTAAGAAAAAGCACATATTGCGCATATGAAAATCCACAAATACTTCCAGAGTCCCTTGCTGCAGTGTGCAGATGTTTATTGAACGCAGTAAAAAAAGAAACTGAGTCACAGTGACTTTGTCACAGAGTTAGTGTATTGAACCCTAATGCAGGAACAAAAATGACATTTTTCTCAAGTCGATTTCTTAGCTGTGAGGTTGGAAGCACACTTACTCAAGCAGAAACATAATGCCTATTCAATTCATTAAACAGAATGTGTGTATATACCGTATTTTTCGAAATATAAGACAAAGTCAGTTTTTATCATCTGAAACATGCTTTAATTTTTATAATGCAATTAATATTGTGCAAAACATGAGTAAAGTGCAATTTTGGATTTGTGCTGTTTGAGAGAGGTACGTAAGCCCAAGTTTATTTTTATAGCACATTTCCCACACACCGGTAGTTTCGGTTTAAATAAATTTGATTAGGCTGGCTGTTTATAATAAATGCCACTATAATTTATGTTCTGTCAAATTTAAAGGATTTGTTGTGGAGTGAGGGGAACTAAAATACATGCTTGTAAGTTGTTTGTTTGATTTATTGGTATTTTACAGTATTTCTGAATGTAATAACTCAATGTGACTTTTACACCAATGCAAGTTGTGTGTTTTTAGGGCCCGAGCACCGGTGGTATGAGGACCCTAATTGCTCGGTCAATTATTCTTCTTTTCCAAAAGGAATCGCATTTTTGAAGGCCTAAACATGCTCGAAAACACACGCGTCAGAAGTGGTGAAAATTAAATCTGATATGGGTTTCAGAATTAGGTGTGCAAAATGGCTCGATAGCACCACCTTCAAAATTTAAATTAAGCACTACTTTTCGTGTACGTACACTTACATTTCGTGTATGTTTCGTGAAATTCGGTAGACACATGTAACAGCTCAATAACTACAAAAAAGTCCCTGGGTGCAAAATCTGTAAACCCAACAGAAAGTGAGATATTTTGAGTTTTCTCTGCAAAACTTTTGCAGTTTTTGCCATTTCTACATGTTGTACTTTAACAAACTCATCCTAGAGCTCATATTTGGTCAGTCTTATCTAAAGGCCTTTGCGGCGTTAAATTGCGAAGATCTAGAGTTTTCGTTGAAGGTCGTGTCCGTGGCGACCTGACAAATTTCGATGTTTCACCAAGTTGTTGTAACTTGGGTATACAAAGTCGGATCTGTCCCAGACTTCACTTGTTTTATTAGAGTCCTGGCCTGAAGACATCTACATGCAAATATTCAGTTACAGTCATAGCGCCACCTGCGGGCAACAGGAAATTACTTGTTTTACGCTATGATTAACTCCTCGTAGAGATTTAACCATATCAACACCATATGTTGTGAGTCTAATCTAAAGGCCTTTGCGATGATAAATTGCAAAGATCTTGAGTTTTTGTTCAAGGCTGTGGTAGCCTGACAAAATGTGATGTTTCGCCATGAAAGAGGAAGCTGTTGTAACTCAGGCATGCAGTGTCTGACCTGCCCCAAACTTCATAAGTGTGATAAGAGACCTGGCCTGAAGACATCTACATGCCAATATTCAGATAGTCATAGCGCCACGTGCTGGCAACAGAAAATGGCACGCTTTACACTGTAATTTACTCCCAGAAACACGTTTAAATTATGCCATGGAAGCACCAAACATTTTACATGAAACATGATAAATCATGCAAACACTTGACTAAGTGTTAAAGTATGTGATTAACACCATGAAAATTAAGTTGATATAACTCAGAAAAAAACAATGTCCGATCTGCTCCAAACTTCACATGTTTGATAATAGTCCTGGAGACATCTACATGGCAATATTCAGTTACAGTCAAAGCGCCACCTGTTGGCAGCAGGAAGTGTGGCACTTTGAAATGTCACCCACTGTTCACTATTTTCCTGCCCTTACTGTCTCTTTAAATGTAACCTTCACTATTACAGGTGCAGTGGTTGGAGGATGGGTCACCAGAAAGCGATGCAGAGAGAGTAAGGGTCACGGAAAGCTCAGTCAATATCACAGGTCTGAAGGGAAGCACGATCTATCTGATGTCAGTCAGAGCACACAACAGCGCAGGCACCGGGCCCTCCAGCGCCCCCATCAGCATCACCACCAAGAAGCCACGTAAGTAATATTGTTTTTAAACGATTGATTTCTACTGCCACAAAATGCATTTGTGGAAGTTAATGTTTCCTGAGTCCTGTATTTATTAAACAGGTAGCTTTTCTGACATACTAGTATAGTAACTAAATGGAATATTTATACATGAATTAAAAAAAAAAGGCAAAAACGCCAATAATAACAAAGTATCCAGTGTAGTCTGCAGAAGCAGAAGCAGAAGCAGTGGAACCAGTGCCCTGGGGCTTCAGACTTCCAGGGACCTCCAAAGCCTCAGGCTGGGTGCCCAAGTCTGACAAAGGAAGCTGAACATGTAGCACAAGTTATGGCCCTCGGGCTGCACATACAGCATAAACTGACAGCTAGAGCTCCCCATATGGTTTATATATACAAAGTTCTGTCATGAAACTCTAGATGGCACAGGCTGATAGGTCCTTTGTTAGTGATCACAGCGTTATCTATTTAGCACAGCTGATTGGTTGCTGTGCATCAGCAGCCAATGAGCTTGCTGCACAACATTCAAATACTTGGCAGTGTTTGCTGTTAGGAGTCTGCAGCGCACTTTCAGAAACCCTCCACTTTCCCCAGCTCCACCTGTATAGATCTGTTATGGGGGTTATAATATGTATGTTATATGTGCAGCAGCAGCATGTCTTACGTGCTCACAGCAACATATCTGTAAATGTATCGGCAATAGAAAGTCTGTACTTGCTCAAGACCAAATACATTAACATTGCCACATCCATTACCATACCAATCCCTCAGAGAGTTGTCATGACAGAAATATGTATTAATGTAGAATAAGGAGTCTGCCACTAAATAAGTAGGGTGGAACTTCAAAGATGTGAGATTAGAAGCCTGACAGGATCATAATCCGAACCTGTTAAACTCTTAGTGGGGTGTTCTCAACACTATGAGAGATTAAGGTGGCCTCTGTTAAACTACCATGGCTAAATAGGTTCATTATCTGATGCCAATAATCAAGAACAAAACACTGTGTTTAACTGAGCCAGAAACTGATCAGATAAACTATGACATTACTATGGAGGGAGTCTTATGGCTATTTTCAGCTAATAGACTGAGCATACAATTAAAGGCCTCTTTAAAATAAAGAGCTTGAGAGATATCTTTCTTTGTGTCGGAGCAGATAGGCTATTGTTCTTTTTCCTTTTTTACGGTAGATTCTCTGACTAAACATATCGTGATACAGCAGACCACTGTTATGATTGAGTATAGTTATCATAATAGCATGTATTATAGACTCGGTGGGCTGAATATCATTAGTTAAATTGCTTCAAATTACTATAGCTATTATCCTCAATTTTTAAAGCATGAATACAGGGTGCACAATGTCCTAACCATGAAATTTTATGAGAAAAGAGATCCCTTGTTCAGTGTTCTAGAGTTAAACTATGTTTAAATTCCACAATTACTGTGAAAAGTATTTGACTGAAAGATGTTTTCTGAATTGTTTGAGTGGGCACATAACCGGGCAGTGGCAAATGCAACATTTATACAATTGCTCCTTAGCAATCCTACATCAGGGGCAACTATTTTACTGTTATGGAGTTTTGGAAATAAAGCGAAAAGGGCACGATGACATTCAAGCAGTCTGGCACGTCAGAATATTGAAAATTGCAATACATTACAACAGCATGTAGGGAAAGTTTCTCTGCTAAGTCGCATATAATGGATTAAATCTCATTCTTTAGTGTAAACTTTATGATGTTATGAACAGAAATGTTGGCCTTAAAGGTATAAATCACCTTAAAAAGACATTTCTGGTACTATTTACTCAACCCCATGTTGTTCCAGACTTGTTTTCTTCTGTGGAACAAAAATGAGAAATTTTAAATAATGTCTACTAAGATTTGTTATGTCTTACTACAAGGTCCTGTCAAGCTCAAAAGAGATAAAATCATAATAAAAGTAGTCCATACTGCTCATTCACCATTTAAAAAAATTGTACGATTAATAGTTAGAAATTTAATTAAGTGGTTATTCACTTAAAAACAAAAATCTTAACAGCCGTGGTCACCATTCACTTTCATTGCATGGAGAAGAGCAGCTTGGACATTCTTTTACAGGATTTGAAAGACATGAGTGTAAATAAATGATCACAGAATTTAGATTAAAGGGTTAGTTCACCCAAAAATGAAAATTCTGTCATTAAGTACTCACCCTCATGTCGTTCTGCACCCGTAAGACCTTCGTTCATCTTCTGAACACAAAAAGTGCGCCAAAAAGACAAAATAATGACTTTTCAGCAATATCTAGTGATGGCCGATTTCAAAAAACTGCTTCGAAGCTTTATAAATCTTTTGTTTCGAATCGTTGGTTCGGAGCACCAGTCACATGATTTCAGTATATGAGGCTTCGTTACGTCATAAGTGTTTCGAAATTTCAGTAGTTCATGTGACTTTGGCCACTGTTATAGCCATTATTGGCCTTTATTATGGCATGTTATTGGCCATCAGATTTTATGAAAAATATCTTAATTTGTGTTCTGAAGATGAACGAAGGTCTTACGGGTGAGGAACAACATAATTTTCATTTTTGGATGAACTAACCCTGTAATGTTCTGCACTATTTTTCATTGTTTCATAGCTGTTTTTTTCCTCTACATAAAAATTACTCATAAGGTTCCATTTATAGTCCAACTAATTAAAAATGAGAGATAATCTGTGTTGAATCCGTGCCACTACGCTTTTCAAGTCTTAAATTTAAGTGATACCCCAGCTGGTGCAATGCTGATTGTAAAGATTGCAAAGGACAAAACATAACCAGGAGATGCTGTTCAGTCATATACACAAGTTGGAAGTAAATCAGGATATTATTTATGTCTTTTAGCTCCAAGTCAACCCCCAGGGAACATTGAGTGGAACCTGACAAACTCAAAGGTCTTTCTGAACTGGGAACATGTGAAGGCGATGGACAATGAATCAGAAGTAACTGGCTACAAGGTAATCTGTTTTTTCACTCTCGCTCTTCTGTTTCTTTGCTGATAAACATGCTGTATCAGTGTGCCACATAAGCTGGTGTTTCACATAAAACAACTCAGAGATAAATGACTGAGAACATTACCTTTGAAAGCTGCATTATATACTATGTTTTTTTATTTGACTTTTTTTATTTTGAAGTGCCAGTGAAGCCTTTCCAGATACGCTCATGCAACTTCCTTTGAACTTCTTATTTGAAGTGCAAACCATTTTGCATAGCATTGTATTTAATAACAGTTTCCCATAAGTGGCAACTGGTTATATACAGCATTTTTACTTACTAAAGGCATTTTGCATACCATTAAATATCATAAGAAACCTTAATATATGCAATCTTGCTGTAAATGGTTGCCGGCCTTTTTGCACTGTTCATATCAGTTAAGTTAAGCTGTTAAAGGGACAGTTCAACCAAAAATGAAAATTTTGTC
The DNA here is from genome assembly GCF_024489055.1 of Chanodichthys erythropterus. Classification (NCBI taxonomy): domain Eukaryota; kingdom Metazoa; phylum Chordata; class Actinopteri; order Cypriniformes; family Xenocyprididae; genus Chanodichthys; species Chanodichthys erythropterus. The sequence continues at coordinate 29,323,476 of NC_090241.1, forward strand.
ATTACTTACTCACCCTCAAGTTGTTTCAAACCTGTGTTAGTTTCTTTCTTCTGTTGAACACAAAAGAGGATATTTTAAAGAATATTGGTAACCAGACAATTGACGGCACCCATTAACTTCCATGTTTTTTTGTTTTTTTTGTTGTTGTTGTTGTTTTTCCTACTATGGAAGTCAATGGGTGCCGTCAACTGTTTGGTTACCAACATTTTTAAAAATATATCCTTTTGTGTTCAACAGAAGAAAGAAACTCATAGTCAAAAAAAACTCATTTTTGGTTGAACTATCCCTTTAACATGTCATCTTGGGTGGGATTGGTCAAAACAAATTTGCATAAGCAGTAGCCTATAGTTTTTTTTTTTTACTTTTATTAAAATTAATTATGAAAAACTCAAGGAATAGATACATGCTTTTCGCAAGACCCTTTAGCAAATAATATAAATGATAAATTATAAAAGTGAATGAATTAAAGCAGATATCTGGCTATACATTAAATGTAAAGATATTTTTTTAAGGTCTAGATTTGATTTCCATTTTAGTATAATCTTTCATTTTTTCTAATTTCCTTTTGCAAGGCTCAATAAAGCACTTCCACACTCAAGGTCATAGATACAGTTCAGAAACATCTGAGGCTTTTTTACATTTCAGAACAAGCTGCTCCGATCTCCTGCTGCGCTCAAAACCCAAGTCATCTGTAGCAAGAGTTCACACAAAATGTTCAGAAAGAGGATTAAAAATTGTCCAATGTGATTCATTTCTTTTGAGCAAATTAATTTGCTGCAGCGTGCTGCCAGCTAATTGACGAAGGCCTCTCTGAAATATAGAGGTTTGTCGGGTCGGCGAACAGCTGGATGGCTCTGATGCTATCCTCCATCTGGAGCTACGAGCTTAGCGACTTCTCACCAAAGACACTTTCATAAGGGAGAAACTCTATTCATTTGCAATCCTAACCGTCCGCTGTGAGGCACCTGCAGAATAATGAAATCAATAATCATAAATTCTCTAGTCTGTGTGAGCAAGAAAGAATATCAGTTTGGTGGCTATTTGTTTTGCACTGTCAATCTAAAAAAAAAAAAAATGAAGAACAAATTTAAATGATTTATGGATTGTGAAACCTTTTTTTTTTTTTTTTCCCAGTGAGATATGTCAGCAAACATACTAATAATCCTCCCACTGAAAATCAATTTGAAATTTGAAATTGATAACGATTTTTTAATTTGTATTCCCTCTTTTACCTGGGTTTTGGAGACTGCATGGAGTTGGTGTGAAATATTAATAACAGACTTTCATGCATTTTGCAGTGCTGCTGCTTTTTTTTTTTTTTTTTTTTTTAGGGAAAATTAAAAAAAAACAATAAAAATATTTTATATTTTTTAAATATTTTAAAAATGAGAGAAGAACACTAAAGTTTAAAATATTTATTTTTAAAATTATAATCTTAGAAATTATAATTATATATCAAAATGATTTGGCAAAAAAGGCAAACTACAGCTACAGGGTTTTTTTTTACTATACAAAAACGGCATAGAAAAACAAAAAGCTCAGAGGAAAAACCATACATTCATAATCTGTTATTAATATTTAGTTGGTTCTCTCTTGTTTTTGCATGTGTTCATAATTTCTGTATGACAGCCTGGCCAAAAATGATGTCTGCATCATTTTTGGCCAGGCTGTCATGGCATATATATATATATATATAATATACAGCTATGGAAAAAATTAAGAGACCACTCCAAGTTCAGAAATCAATGTTAAGTGGTCTCTTAATTTTTTCCATAGCTGTATATTATATATATATATAATGAAATGAAATAAGTCAAATTACTTAAAATGTGTCAGTTTTATGAACTCAAAAGAAAAGTCCTAAATACTCATAAAAGTTAATTTGATTGAACTAGTTTGTTTAATTTGAGTTTGCCCTACACAAACCAATTAATTATTTTGAGCATTAGGGTTTACAGTAATTAAAACAAATGACTCCAAGCACAACTATTCAATATGCTTACAAAATCTTTAACAAATTTCTAATAATATTTTACTAAAGAGGAAGGATGTCAGTTTTCCTAGGCTGGACATCACTTTATTGCATTCCAAAAGTGAGGGTTTTATAATTTGTTTTCTATTACAAAAAATAGTTTTATAAATTAACAAACATGACCTATTTTTGTGAAATGTCAAGTATGCTTGTGCTAGTTTTCTTCTTAATGAATGCTACTTTTATCACTTTTCTGCATTTTTTTTTGTATGTCTTCAAATATGTTTCGTAGCCGCTGTACGGCATGAAATATCCTTGTTGCTCTGACTTATTCATTTATTTTTGAGTGTTTTTAGCTAATGGGCGCAGACTAGCTGCATCTCACTGACCCACTTTCTCCTGTGCAGGTTGTGTATCATCAAAACTGGCACAGAGGAAGCGGTGTAGTGGAGACCAACAGGACGTCCGTGGAGCTTCAGTTGCCGTCAGAAGAGGACCTGCTCGTTCAGATCAAAGCCCTGAGTGACGGAGGAGACGGCAGCAGCAGCAGCCCTATACGTATACCAAAGATGTCAAGTAAGGCTTCATGTGAGCTGATTAAGAATAGTGCACTCTGATTTCTGAGCTTGTACACACAGAATTGAACTGCTAACTAGGCAATTGCTTGACATTTGTAGTGGCCTATTTCATATAATCCTGTCTGTGATGTCGTTGTGTTTGTCTCCCTCACAGGCCTGAACTCAAGGGGATACTTCAGTTCAGACGCAAGCAAGATGGCCCATGTTCACGGAGTAGTGTTTCTGATGTTGTCGTGGGCGTTTTCATAGAACTTTGCCTTTATTTAAGCTGAAGTGTGTCTTTTCTGTGCCACTAATGTCACTGAGTGGAATTGCAAAAATGACTATGGTTTCCCAAACACTGTTTGCCAGAGTGTAGAGAAATCAATCTAAAAATGGCTTGCTTAAAATTGTTGCATAGATAGGAGAAAGCATTTTAACATTTGAAAAAAATAAATTACACACTTTGATGGAAGCTTGTTTCCGCCATGAAATAATAAATAAAAAAGGTAATTGCGACTTTTTATCTCATAATTCTGACTTTTTTTCTCAGAATTGCGAGTTATAAAGTTAGGATTGAGATGTAAACTCGCAATTGCATGTTATAATGTGCAATTGTCAGGGGGGAAAGACATTTATATCTCACAATTAAGACTTTGTAACTCACAATTGCATGTTATAAAATCAAAATTGTGAGATATGAACTCAAAAAAAGTCAGAATTGTGAGTTAATTCTGTTAATTATAACTATTCTGAGTTTATAAGACGCAATTGTGAGTTTGTCATGCAGTTCTGACTTTATAACTCACAATTCTGAGAAAAAAAGTCAGATTTTCGACTTTATCTCGCAATTCTGACTTTATAACTCACAATTGTGCTTATATCTTGCAATTCTGATTTTATCTCACAATTCAGCCTTTTTGTTTTCTCAGAATAATGAATTATAAAGTCAGAATTGCGTGATGAAACTCACAACTGTGAGTAATAGTCAGAATTGCGAGATATAAAGTAGAAATTGCGCAAAAAAGTCAGAATTGCGACTACATTTTGCAATTCTGACTTTATAACTTGCAATTGTTTATATCTCGCAATTCTGAGAAGTTATAAAGAGAGTTATAAAGTCAGAATTGCCTGATAAAAACTCACAATTGCGAGTTAAATTCTGACTTTATATCTCGCAATTCTGAGAAAAAAAAGTCAGAATTGTGAGACAAAAAGTTGCAATTACCTTTAATTTGTTTTTTATTTAGTGGCGGAAACAAGCTTCCATACATTTCAGCTTTAACATGGCAAAAAAAAAATGTTTTTCTTACCAAGTATTTTTGTCCTGTTTCAGTACAAATATCTAAACATCCTTAAATCAAGATACATTTATTTGAGAAGCAAAATGAGTTAAAATATTTAAAAAAAAAATAAAAAAAAATATCAAAATTATGCTTAAAACAAGAACAAATATCTGCCAATGTGGTCTGAACCCATTCAAGTCAAACAAGATCATTCAAGTCATTTTGCTTCTCAAGCAAATTGATTTAATTGATTGTACCTTGATTTAAGATTTATTTGATATAATTTAGGTATATTAATTTAGGTATTGTACTGGAAAACAAGACTAAAATACTAAGGAAGAAATTGTTTTGTTTTTTTGCAGTGAAAATACACTTTAAAATATTTTGATATGGTTGGTTATAGTTACATTTTATTTGCCTTTTCTTTTCGTTTTTTGGTTAAGAACTGGTGACTCAGCTCCATTGCCTTATATTGTGATGGTTTTTTACCTCTTTGTCAAACTATTCGTCTTTTGTATGTAGATTTTATGCAAAAAAGCAGGCTTTCTCTTTTAGCTAATAATTTTGCTTAGGTGTTCAGAACTGAGATTTAAATTGAGCACAATATTACAGTAAGTCATGTAATGCAGTAGTGACCTGGAATGTTGGATCTCCAAGAGAAATCCTTGAATTATGAATTATACCCATGCTGTTTTTCCTCCTACACACGTCAGTCAAGCCAATGACGCTGTGTCTGTGTATGTAAAAAGGCCTTTAGATAGATGAAATGCATTATGTTGTTTTGCATAAGCCTGAGAGATATTATTGTTTTGATGAATAGCGACAGTTTGGTTTAATACATAGTTTCTGGATAATTACACCAATGTATTGCTGCTAGTTAGTTTTGAATTATTATTTTGGAAAATTACTTTGACAGTCAAGCATTTGATGGTTTGAAATGAAACATGTATCTTGTTCCTTTAAATTCGACCCATAGTTCATCAATTCCGTTATGACTTCTTCTGTCATTCACATTTTCCTATGGGAGTCGGTTAAACAGTAGGATATCTCTCAAAGATGCTTCATCATGTTTGTTCCTGTGATAATCTTTCTTTCAAACATCTGCTGAGTTTGTACGCTTGAAGATGAGACCAAAATGTGTCATCAGAACTTTGCTTAACCAGATATTCCCTCTGCCGGTTTCATGTTTTCTAAATATTTGTGTCTAAAAGAAATGTTTTATATCCTCTATAGTTTTTTTTTTTTTTTTTTTTTTTTACTATTATTATTATTTAATCATTTTTTAAATTTGTTTTACAATATAAGTAATGACCATACAAACTTAAAAACATTATTTATTATTATTTAATTTTATTTATTTACTATTATTTTTATATTTTTATAATATTTACGTTTATTGTATTTTTATATTTTTTATTTATTTTTTCCATATTATCCATATTTTGCCTTATTTTGAAAATTAGCATTTTATAAATGTAATATATTCATCTGGCATTTTCTTTTGCTGTTGTGTAAGCATTTTGAGCTATTTAATACCTTTGTATTAATCCTGTACAATCTCTGAGAGATAAAATAAATAAAAATTTCATATTGAAATATATGTAGAGCAAATTTGTGATTAGCTACAGTATCAGTAATAGCCTCCAACACGCACTACAGCATTTTTTTGATCTGGGAGGAGACGTTTCAGTCTAATTTGATGAATGGAAGAGAGCTTGGCTGATCTATATGGTTGCCTAGAGACGATTCCTTCAAAGACTTGCATACTGATTGGTAATTACCAATAGACTGAGTCTCTGCTGGATAAGAGCGTAAAGATGGCAGGCATACTGACTGACAGTTATTTAAATTACAGAAAAATATACAGTGGATCCAGAAGTCTGAGCTTACTAGTGAAAATGCTTCTATTTTGCATTTTTCTAATTAAATACAACTTTCTTTTCAGTACAAATTATATTATCAGCATAATTTGATTGAAATGTTAAAGTGAAAAATAACATGAATTTCTTTGTACTTGCATACATCCCCTTTAACTTTAATGTGCTTAAACTGGCATGAACTTTAGAAGTTTGTGTGAAACATGTTGATCATTTTATCCAGCATGATTTGAGAATGATCTAAAAAGCAGCTTGTGCTTTAATAGAAACTGAAGTATCTCATAAAAGAGCCCCTAAAGGTACATGGTGATGGAAAAAAATATGAGATAAGGGGGGAAAATATATTTCAATCCTTGTACGCTCTCTTGCACACAGAGCCCCTAAATTGACATGGTCATAAAATGAGATGAAAGAAAAATTTGTCAATGCTTTGGCGTCTCTCGCAAATGTTTTGCATTTCGCTGAGAAACTTTGCTTTCGCTTGCAAAATGTTTGCATTCCCCCGAGAAATTTTGCATTCACTCGCAAACATTTTTTCTTTGAGTTCATTTGAACATTGAGGTCTTTGCGAGTGAACGCAAAGTTTCCAGGGAATGCAAAGTTCCTTGGCAACGCAAAACTTTCGCGAGTATGCGTTCACTCGCAAAATGTTTGCGTTCCCCCAAGAAACTTTGCGTTCGCTCTCAAATCATGGTTGCTCACAATCCTTTTGTGTTCTTTGTGAGTGAACACAAAGTTTCTTGGGGGAATGCAAAACACTTGCGGTAACATGGGGTAACACTTGGGTAACGCAAGACTTTTGCGAGTATGGAGCCCCTAAAGTTACATTGTGATGGGAAAATGCTTGGCGTCAATGCTTTGGCGTCTTTCGCGAAATGTTTGCGTTCCCCGAAAAACTTTGTGTTCACTCACAAACCTTTTGTGTTCTTTGTGAGCAAACGCAAAGTTTCTGGGGGGAACTCAAAGGTTTTACAAGTGAATGCAAAGTTCTTTGGCAACGCAAAACTCTCGCGAGTATGCGTTCACTCGCAAAATGTTTGCGTTCCCCCAAGAAACTTTGCGTTCGCTCTCAAATCATGGTTGCTCACAACCCTTTTGTGTTCTTTTTGAGTGAATAAAAGTTTTTGAGAGGGAACGAGTTTCTTGGGGGAACACAAAACACTTGCGAGTACGGAGCCCCAAAAGCGACATTGTGATGGAAAAAAAATTTGAGATGGGAGGGAAAATTATATCAATGCTTTGCCGTCTTTTGCAAAATGTTTGCGTTCCCCCAAAAACTTTGCATTCGCTGGCAAAATGTTAGCAGTCCCCCAAGAAGCTTTATGTTCTCTCACAAACCTTTTGTGTTCTTTTCGAGTGAATGCAACGTTTCTAGGGGGAACAAACACTTTGTGAGTGAATGTTTACTCACAGAAGTTTGCGATCCCTCACAAAACCTTTGCAAATATGTATTCACTACTTTCTCAAAATGTTTGATTTTTCCACAGATACTTTGCGTTCACTCGCAACTGTTCGCTCACAAACCTTTTGTGTTCTTTGTGAACAAATTCAAAGTTTCTGGAGGGGGAACGCAAAGGTTTTTTTGGGAACACAAAGCCTTTGTGAGTATGCATTCACTCACAAAATGTTTGTTCCCCTGAAAACTTTCCGTTTGCTCGCAAACCATTTGTGTTCTTTGTGAAAGAATGCAAAGTTTCTTAGGGGGAACGCAAACGTTTTCACGAGGGAACGCAAAGTTTCTCGGGGGAACGCAAACACAAATTTTCTGGGAGGGACTCAAAAGTTTTTGCGAGGGAATGCAAAGATTTTGTGAGCAACACAAAGTTTCTTGGGGTAACGCAAAACTTTTGCGAGTAAGGAGCCCCTAAAGTGACAAGGTGATGGAATAAAACATGAGATGGAAGGAAAAATTATGTCAGTGCTTTGGCATCTCTCACATAGAATTCAATAGTATTGTGAGAGAACAAAGTTTCTTAGGGCAACACAAATATTTAGTTTGCGAATGCAAAGATTTTGGTGGTTCTTTAGATCTGTATACCTTTGTATCATGATAAATAATCTGTCCTTAAAGGTGCTGCTATTATAATTACTTTATATTTAATTATGATATTGTAGCCTTTTACAATGCCAAAAAAGTGTGACCTTGGTCAAGACAAAAATATTTGACACGACCACCCTACACTAGAAGTAGTCAAATGTTTTATCTGGAAGGACTTCCATTTTTGGAAAGACTTAAATGTTCACTCAATAAGCAGCATCCTACATGTTTATTTACCAACATTTGACATTAAGTTATGAAACCGGGCTACAGTTGAGGTGTGAAATGGAGTTTGCTAAAGTAGATTTCACAGTGAAGGTGTAGGAGTTTATTCCAAGAGCTCAGAGGAATAAGCTTGTCAGGAACACTGACAGGTAAGTGTGCGAACACGGATGTAATCTCCCGAGAACTGCTCCGACTTGTTGGGCTACCAGGGGATTTAACCGTAAATACTAGTCCAGCTGAAACGGAAGCAGTCGTAGGCAGTCACAGAGCCTTTTGGAAGTCCTCCTTGCATGTCATTTGGTGCCCTTCAATAGTGCCTGTGAGTCTGACCAAAATTTGGTGGGTACTGATATTTCTCGCACGGATCCTCCTGAATTAATGGCTTCACTGGAGCTCTAAAGACCCATATGGAAGCGAGACATGGGAAGGCTGCTTCCTAATCACTACTTTTGCCAAGCCAATGTGTCTGTATAATCTCACAAAATGGTTGTAATAAACCCTTGCTCGCTTTGGAAGGGAGTTTTACCTTATCTGATAGCAGTTCCATCCCATAAGTCGGACACTTTGCTGCTCAGAACAAAGGCTTCAGTGCCCTGAAACAAAGAAAAGATACCAATTCTTCAATTTCAATTTGGATTATGTCTTTGTTTTACTTGAAGTCACCATGAAATCAAAATGGACAATTCTTGTTTTATTGATTGAATATTGCAATATTATTATAAATTATTTATCCGTGCACATCATTATTTTTTTTTTATCAAAATAACTTCCCCTCCCTCTTGCAGCGACATCTCTTCTATTCTCTGATGATGTGTTTACCGGCGCGAGGGCGGGGCAACCTGTCACTCGCATGAGATCACAGCAATAGCAAATCACATCCCGATGGACAAAATCAAGTCCCGGCCTACATTTTTTCTTGTTTGAGAAGCCATTTCACTTGGATATAGGGAAGAAAATCGCAACATTCTGTTTCATGCTGACTTAAAAAAAAAAAAAAAAAAAATCCCAGGTCTCTTTTGGATCCCACTGTAGACATTTTACCAGGGCTTCTCGGCCCCTTATTATCAAAACTGGCACTGATAAATAATAACCGCCTTCCTTTTTGACAATATTTTCAAGGTAGGCAGAGATGTGCTTATTGAAGTGGGGCAGATTAAAAATTCTACCCTGCAGCGATGTAATGGATCTTATGCAAAAATGAATGGAGAAAATGTGGCCCAGATTTTTCATAGATAGCCATAGTGGTTTATAAAGGCCCTCGGATATATAAATGGAGAAATAATTGTGAGGAAACCTTTGGCTATTCAAATTAATCATTTCAATGATAGAATAGGGCTGTCATAGTTCACTTGTTAGTATTGCAGCGGCACAGGGGGGAAACTGGTAAGATAATGAATGGTTTAGAAGTTCGCCATGTTACAGGGAAAGGTTGAGAAGACGGTCATAGTATTGAAGGGGGTATGAGAGACCTGCAGGCCTATTTAGCTGGTTTCAAGTACAAGCAGGTGAGGGCCATAAAACAAATTTCAACACTAGGGAGACAAAGACAGAACTTTGTATGAATCAGTGGGAAAACCTTATTGAGAAAGAGCGCTAGCTTGAATTCAAGTGAGGATGCGTCACTCTTAAAGGTATAGTACAACCAACATATTTAAACTCGCTGTTTCAAGATGCATCACGTCAGTGACGTCTGTTGACACCATTGGTTCTCATATTTTTTGTCATCAAAAAAGATTGCTTATGCAGAAGAATTACATTTTGGTCTGTTCCTGTCGAAGGCTTCAGAAGACTTGGCAAACAGTTCAAAAGTCATAAGACTACATTTAAGTCTGAATTAAATGGAAATAGCAACTGACTTCATTTCTTAAATTGTAAAATAAAATACTGATTACATACTGTTTTTAAAGAAGTTAATACTTTTAAGGATGCATTAAACTGATCAAAAGACTTTTAAATTGTTACAAATAATGTCTATTTCAAATAAATGCTGCTCTTTTTAAATGTATAGACATCAAAGAATACTGAAAAAAAAACAATGTATCAAGGTTTCCACACAAATATTGATAAAAAAAAGAAATGGTTCTTGATCACCAAACCACGATTTCTGAAGGATCGTGTGACTGAAGACTGGAGTGATGATGCTGAAAATTCAGCTTTGATATCACAGTAATAAATTGCATGTTAAAATATATTAAAATAGAAAACAGTTGTTCTTAATTGAAATAATATTTAACAATATTACTATTTTACCATATCTATAATCACATAAATGCAGCCAAGAGACTTCTTTCAAAAGCATTTTGAAACTACGAACTTTTGAACAGCATTGTGTTAGGGAAAGTTACTTTTAAAGTTATGCATTACTCCCTAAAAAAGTAACTAATTGCATTACTTAGTTACTGTTTATGGAAAGTATTGCTTTATGTTACTTTTTCTCATCTGGGCTGGCCTGTTTTTTAATAAAAACAACAACAACAACAACAAAAATTGTAAAAGCAAATGTAAAGACCCTTTTACACCAAATAAATAAGCTTCAGGCTGAAGAACATGCAAATTTCCACCTGTACAGTAGAGGGCGCAGCTCTAACAAACCTTTCTGCTGTGCTGATATTCTGGATCGCAGAAGAATATGACCCAGGAAAGAAAGTTCAACACTCTTCAGCAATTAAAAAAAAGAGAAAAGAAACAAATGTGATGTTTAACTAGTAATTTTTACATAGTACAGAGCCCCACACGTGACTTGCAAGAAAAAAAATTAAATCGTGCGCATGATTTAATAATTTGTTCCCTCGATTTACTAAATCGTGCGCACAATTTACTAAATCGTGTGCACGTTTTAGTAAATCAACGGAACGAATTAGTAAATCGTGCACGATTTAGCCTACTATTTTCTATTTTTGCATGTGAGATGAGTAAACACATGCTCACAGTCTAGAACTACGATAGCATCATGTTTGAGTCAAGTCATCTTCATTTGTATAGCGCTTTTTACAAGTAAATTTTGAACAGCAGTGTGTTGGGGAACGTTACTTTTAAAAGTAATGCATTATGTGCTCCTCCTGAACTTTGTTAATAAAACACAAGTAACATGAATTAAGAAAAATAAACAGGGTTGATTTTAATTTAATGCTGACTTTAATGGTGTGCTTTTGTCAGAAGATTTGTTTGTTAGAAGCATGTGGTTATATGATTTTGCTATGTAAAAGAGCAGTGTCAACTGCAAAGCATCTCTTTTTTTGTTTAATGGAACAGTCATAAGACATGAGGGTGAGTAAATGATGACTGAAATGATGGGCAAATTATTCATTTAAGGTTACAGTATATATATTAAGCTTTATTATTGTTTTATGTCAACTGCATCTACAATATAAATGCAACATAATCATAACTTATCATGTTACCTGCGTGCCTGCAGTAACTGCAATCATCCTTGTAATTGCTGTAATGTATTCACACAGAGGGTTTCCCACACTCTGCCTTATCAATTAAATACACAGATGCAAGTGGCACCTGATCTAAAAGAGCTTGCCATGATTTGCTAATTTGCTGCATTACTTACATGTCATGCCGCAGTCTAAAGACGTGCGTGAATACCAAAGAGAAATCGTCCTTTTTATTGCCCTGTGCCTTAGAATATCACTTCATTTGTTCAACCACTTCAATCAAAGTGATCAAGACCTTATTTGGTATGCAAAACTAATAATTTAATTTGACAATTGCACACCGGTAGAATGTGATGACATGGCAGCATATCAAGAAGAGCTCTCGTGTTTCATGGAGCTGATGTGGTCATGATTTTTATGCATGTAAATTCACACGAAGGCGACACACGTAAAGGGGGAAGGTTCGAAAATATGGTCCGAAGAAGATAAACCAGACGAAATTACCAAGAGGTGTGGAAAGCCAGGTTAAAGCATTCATAATCTGAAAAGTAGAGCCTTGGGCTGCTAGGCCTGTAAATTGGCGTGAATAGAGAAGGTTGTGTGTTTACAAAGCTTGTCCCCAGACTCCAAGCTGTGGAAAAGCAGCATCCGAGGAAGAGGGTAAACAGGATTAGAAGTTAGAGGAAAGATGGGCCATTACTTCACCTGTCAGCTGAACGGAAGGAAACGGCTCAGAGAGACTCTTACTTTTGACATGATGGTGAATATTAATAACAGGCCTGCACAAAACCTGATCAAACAACATAGACCTGTTTGCTCTATTCTGATGAGCTGTGCGATCCTCTGAAATGAAAAATATGTTGCTGAAATTAAATAGATGCACCAGTTTCAAAACTCAGCTCAGTTTGCCTGTATAATTTGATACAATGGCAAATCTAAACAAGGATTTTCTCATGAGAACTCTGTATTACAATTAGCCTATTCAATAATGATATTCAAATGTAATCAAATGTGATTTGTCAAGCAGGGATTTTGGAGGGGAAATCTTTAACACATTTTAATGAAAATGTATTTTTTTTTTTTTTTTTTTACACTAAAAAAACAGGTAACACTTTAAAGTAAGGATCCATTGGTTAACATTAGTTAATGCATTAGTAGCATTAACTAACAATGAGCAATACATTTGTTATAGTTTGTGTTAATCTTGGTTGAAAAAAAAAATACTGTTCATTGTTAGTTCATGTTAGCTCAGGTCCAACTTATTCCCACCACTGACAGAATTTTCTGTCATTCATGACAATGCTTTCCTTCCATTATTGATGGAATTTTCCAATCCAAGTTTCCACTGTTATATTGGTAGGGGGCGCTATTACGCATCCTATGAAATAGTACAGAATCCCTAGATCAAAACACAGGTGAAGAAGAAGCAGAAACAAGCAATAGAAGCTGTGCTTTTATGCACATGTTAAATAAGGTGATCATCGAATATTAAACAGCACATAAATGAAAACAGCCTAATGTTACCGAATTAAATGTCGACCCAGGAAAAGGAAGGATATAGGACTGTGAAGCTTTGGGGGTGTTGATGGACTCGATCTCCATCTATGTTTCCATCTATATTGATGGACTCCATCTACTCCATCTATGTTTTGATCAATGTTCTTTATTTGATCCAGATATAGGGCCCTATTTTAATGATCTAAACGCAAAGTGTAAAGCACACGGCGCAGGTGCACTCAGGGCATGTCCAAATCCACTTTTGCTATTTTAACGACGGAAAAACGGTCCGTGCGCCGGGGTGCATTTTTGAAATGGGTTGTCCCTATTCTCTTAATGAGTAATGGGCGTAACGTTCAATAAACCAATCAGAGTGTCATCTCCCATTCCCTTTAAGAGCGAGATGCGCTCGCGCCATGGCGGATTGCTATTTACGTGGCGGAATTTGTTGGCGGAAAAGCTGAACGCTTTTCAAGCGAAGAAACCGATCTGCTTGTGCTCAAAGTTAAAGCAGGCTTGCAAATGCAGGCTTTCAAATAGCTCCGCGCGATGAGTCAGTTAATATATATGTGTGTGTGTATTGGCAAGATTGTTCAATTAATTAGCCAATTTCGTTCATCATTAGAAGTAGTAATAGGCTGAACTGAAAATAGCTAGCCTAATTCTAATACACGCAATGACTATTCATCATTACATTTTTATATTTATGTAGCCTACACAATAATATTCTTTTACACTGTAATCCTTTTGTTTTTAATATTTGGCATGTTTGTGTGATGCGTATCCCTGTGTGTAATAAGCAAAGTCAACGCGCACTGTGGACGCGCCCAGAGGCGCAGTTTCTACCAACGCGCTCTAACAAAAAAATATTGTGCCATTGACTTTAGACTTTAGATCAGGTTTGAGTTGGTCTATGGCGCAGTCTATTTTCAGCACCTTACAATAGCAATGCGCCGGCAATGCGCCTGAACACACCTCTTTTTTAGACCAGCACGCCTATGGGCGCACTAACTGGCGCAAATGCATTTACTAATTTAAGGACGTGTCGCTGAACGGGAAAACACGAACGGCTCCGGACGCAAACTAGCAAACACACTTGCGCTACGCCTTGCATTGCATTGTGCCGGGTGTATTATAGGGTCCATAGTGTTTAAAAAAAAAGCGATTTTACAAAACGTACCCACATTCAAGTGTTGATAAAAAAAAAATGCATATTTATTTATTCATTCATTCATACATTTTTTTTTTTTTTGTTAAAGCAGAGGCTCTGTTCAGATATGTTCAGATATTCATAGAACAAAATGTATGAAAGGCCATGCAATTTTGTGAAAATGATCAAAATTGATGGCAACTTATTAAAAAAAAATGCTGATGGGGAAAGTGTTATATTAACATATATAACTTTTGATTTTGATAATGTATTAATAAATGTTGAAGAATTAACTAAGATGTATAAAATGCTTTCAAAATGTTTATCATTGTTAGTTCATGTTAACTAATTCAGCCAACTAATCTTAACCTTATTGTAAAGTGTTACCAAAAACATAATCCAAAGAAACTTACAATTGTTTTTGTCCTTTTTTCTACTCTATGTGAATATTTCACATTTTAGAGGGTCTCTTGCGCATTTATTTTTCATGTGTATTTTTAACATCTATATTTCCGAGGACATTTGAAAATCATGTGCCATCAGGGGGAAATTTGACAAACTGGTTCTTTTTAATGTTTTTCACCTGCCATCAGTGATTGTGAGCCTACAGGGAATTCAGTGCAGTGTGGGGATATATTCACCCCAAGAAAAAAGTATCACTGGTTCAGTCATTTTGTTTGGTGTTTTTAGCCTGTTGTGAGCAGGTTCTTAGCCCCGCTTGACATTTGCGATAATTAAAACGCTAATCCAAGTAGGGTGCTGTCAAAGCCCTAGAAAATGGTCATGGTTCATTTTAGGTCAAATTAAAACCTCTACATGAATTGCCTACCTGCAGTTTCCAGGCGAGAACCTAATCCATAATAATGTGCTGGGTTTATTAAAAGACTAAAATGAGGTTAAACATAACAAAAAGCTTCAAATCCAATGTGTTAGAGCTACTGCTCATTCTGCCATGTAATTTCAATTCCTCAAACTTGCTTGTAAAATAATTGCAAAAGATGTTGTAAAAGTGTTCATGGTTGTCACAAGTCTGCATTCTTTAGTCTGAGTTTGATTAAAACATTTTTATATCTTATAAAAATATGTATTCAGTGGCAGTAAAAAGTGAGTTTGTATGCAGTTTATCTGTATGGGTTTCTTCTTTTTCCTGAGAAGAGTCGGGTAGATACTTTCCTTTTTTTCCTGACAGTTTATGACGTCTCTCCGTGCAGGTGTAGTTTTGTCAGGAAAGTGACAGTGCGTGAGTCAGAGCCAAGCTCTAAAGCAGGGATAAAGTGTGGTGATGGACAGAAGATTCACAGAGAATTAAAAAGACAGGGAGCCCCCTCTCCCCACAAAGAACTGGAGAAGATGACTGGCAGTCTATAGGGTTATCTCTCTCTCTCTCTCTCTCTCTCTCTCTCTCTCTCTCTCTCTCTTTCTCTTTCTCCTTTACCATTTGGCACTTTCAAACTGTCCTAACCAGTCTTGTGATTTTGCAAAGACGAATATGTGAAAGCTATTCACAGGCTATTCATCTAGTCTTATGAAAACATGACATCTGTCTGCTTGTGTTCTCCTTTTTCTCCTCATTGTTTATCCCTTTATTCTTGGTGATTTCTAAAGAGTTTTGAATATACGGTAGTATGATATAATCATGTGTGTTTTTTTCTGACAGTCAAAAATTTCTTCATTCAGTCAAAAATATTACAACATAATAAAATTTGTGATCAATATGTTACATACTTAAATCATTACATTTGAACTGAGCCATATTGAATGCTTGCCTAGCAATAATAAATCATGGATCATGGCTGTGATGAAAACCAAAGGCTATTGGTTATTTTTAAAAGTAG
Organism: Chanodichthys erythropterus; assembly: GCF_024489055.1. Taxonomy (NCBI): domain Eukaryota; kingdom Metazoa; phylum Chordata; class Actinopteri; order Cypriniformes; family Xenocyprididae; genus Chanodichthys; species Chanodichthys erythropterus. Next base: position 29,339,296 of record NC_090241.1, read on the forward strand.
GCAGGCCTTTTACTTTGTCCCTCCCCAAACTTCCAGCTCATATGTCAGTACAAGAAAGAAAACTCATCAAGTAGCTTCTAAAGGTGTACCAGTAAATCCAACTATCGAAATCTGCTATGCCTGTTACAGATTAACACAGATAGCTATGGATAAACATATATTTCATTTAAAGATGTTAGCTTAAGTGTTAGTTTGTATTTACATCAAACCTTTTAAACCTAAATGTTCATTCCAAGAGTAGCTCTCAGTTCTTGCATCTTTCATCTCCATGAATGCTCTTTACGGTAAGCGCAACCCTCAGCTGAACCTGAAGCCATGAACTCAATTTGAACCAAAGACTGTGAATTCAATCTTCGGTTCAGACATGAACACACACTGCTGTTCATCATTCACTGTCTGCTTGTGAATAAAAGATCCCACCAAATCTGAGTGAATAGGTTTGTTTTCTTCAGAATCTAGCCTAACTGATGTTATCTTGTTTCTTTTTTCATCACCTCAAAGAGATGTTCTTAATAATAGAAAATGAAACAGTTTAAAGATGCTATATTTTTGGTCTTTCTTAATGAACTGTCCTTTTTATCAATATTTGTCACTACTACAGAAGATGTAATGAATATTACCCTTCATTTATTTTTTCATAACATCATTGATTAACATCAAATTGTCATTAGATATTGGCTGCAATATATCACATTGGCATTTAGAAATACATGAATCAGATACAACTGGGAAGTAACGTGAAAATAGTAGTGGTGTAACAATACCCTCATGTCACAATTCGATGCATATCACAATACTGAAATCACGATACGATATTATTGAGATACTCCAAGACATAGGTAAAAGGATAACAAAAATGTACTGTTGATTAAAATGCTAAAATTGGTATTACATTGGGAGTGGAAATGAATAGGCTTGGACTTGGTGCTGGTAACCCAATGCACAGGACAATGGTGACACCAGAATAAAATATTTATGAATCTAATGCTGAGATGAATATGTTTGCACTCTGTCACTGACTAGATGAATTTTAAATAATGTAGGCCACTTTTTGCTGGTAACATAAGACATTTGGCATTATCAGGACCCACAAATATGCATTATTATACATTATATTCAACATTATATATAGAATTTTAATGTAGTACTGACACTTAAACTTTTTCACACACAGTAATTTTCATTTTGGGTGAACTATGCACAACACATATTGTCACTATCCGCTGACAGCAGAAGACTCCATCGCAGCTTTCATTGGCCAAAGACCACCCAAGAGAATGTCTGACTGACAAAGAGAGCAAGCAACCAATCACAGTATGCTTTGTTCCACGTCATTGTTAGGGGCATGAAAATGTGAAGTTACTTTCCCTATGATAACAGATCAGCACGCATCTAATAAATTATTAATTCAAGAACATTGTGCAAGTTTATTGCAACAATGGTGCCGCAAACTTTCGAAAATCCGCTGTTTTGTTGATCCTTATAAATGCTCATTGTCACAGGTGTAAACACAACAGATTTCTTTCTCCATGAGGGGGTTTGGCATCACATAAGCTTTGTTTTCAGGCGGACCATTAAAGAATGTGACACAAGTCACCCAGAAATGCTATAGGATTCAACCAATCAGATGATGACTTTGAAACTCCCAAAGTGTTTCCCATTTTGTGTGCCTTATGCATTAGACGTTCAGCCAACTGTCCATGGGTGTAACGTCTGAGGCTGAGAGTACTCCCTCATATGCAGTATTGGAAAGTCTAATTCATAATAAATGTCGGTTAATTCAGATGGCTAATGAAGAAATTAATGAACAGATTTTCAGATAGCTTTCACATGCTGTCTGAAAATTTCGAAATGAGAGGGCATTCATGTGCAATTTTTACCTGGGAAACTCATATTTACGATAACTCCCTGTCCCTGTCTGGATTGTAGGTCTTCTTTTCTACTATGTTTGTCTAAATTAGGGGAATACTATTTTTTTATAGTTTTGTGTAAATGTATCTGTTATCTGATTAACCCTCTGGAATCTGAGGCTGATTTGGAGCCTGGAGAAGTTTTGACATGCCCTGACATTTGTGCTTTTTTCAGTTGTTCATAAACATATAAATGGCAAAAGTGTCATTACACTGTATTCAGCACAAACTAGGCTACAATAATATGTGAGGAACATGTGTGTACATGTTTGTATTTTTGAAGGAAAAATGCATGTTTTTATGCATGGTTTTTGAAAAAAAAAAAAAAAAAAAAAAAAAACTTAAGTCACTGAAATAAGGCCAAAAAAAGTATATTAAATCTGTGTTCACAAGACTTCTGGGTATTGGAGATTATAGACTAGAGTTTTTGCTTCAAAATTATGTAAAAATTATCCTTCCTACTCCTTCATATAAAACAATATATTGATTTAGTTTTTGTAAGACACTTTTTGTGAAGAAACACAGTATGCATGGAGGCGTGAATCATCATGAATTATAGGTCATTTACACCTGAGAAGACAAAAGAATCGCATAAAGAGCTCTAATGACCTGCATAAACAATGAGCTCTTTCAGACAGGTAAGCTGTGAAAAAAAATGATGTCTCAAAGCTCATCATGGTGTAAATCAAACATACAGAAAAAACAGCAATACTGTGAAATATTATTACAATTTAAAATAATGGTATTCTATTATATACTTTAAAATATAATGTATTTCTGTGATGCAAAGTGTCTGAACAATTATGTTACCTCTATGGCATTTCATATAGGCTTTTAGCTTAAAAGCATGCACATTTGGAGAAATATTGATGGATTCTCATATGTTTGTCAATTTTCTATAGAGAGAAGTAATATTTATTCAGTATTTAATGTCATCACTATGAACGATGGATACTGTGTTTTCAATTCATACTTGCAGCCGGAGGGCGCTCTGTGCACCTTTAGTCCACAAATGCCTGAGCACTAAAGAAGAATTGGCAATCCAGGAACTAACCGAACTAACAGAGGGCATGGCCGCATTAGCGGATAATGAGCTGAATCACAGAATTCTGACGTGTCTCTTTTCATACAGATTACAAAAACAGAGAATATTTGTTTTCGATTTGACTTACATGATTTAAATCCTGACATTTCAATGTTTTTTTAGACATAAGTCTAATTTTTTTGTGATTAGTATTCACTAAGTAACAGTTCGTTTTCTGAGAACAATCAGATTGGACTTCGTTCAGGAGACCACAGATCACGCATCATGTTAGTTTTCTTTATTTTGCAGAAAGCACAACATTTTGTTTTTACTCTGAGTGTACACAAATAAAAGAAGATATTCCACAGATTAATGTTTAGGCTGTTTGGGGATTCTCCTCAAACGGTGAGTTTCATTTTATGGGATTTTTGACTTGAAAAATGTTGAAATGATGCATATCTTTTTAAAATGGTGTATAACTCTTAATTGTATGTGCAACATTGACGGAGTATTTTGAGTCTCTTTCACACTGGTAAGAAAAAAAACGCGGTGGTATCGCCGGCGATACCTCAGACCTCAGAGTGTTAAGTTAGATGTGAAGCTTGATTGACATTTTGTGAATTTGGTAAAGGGTGTGGCTGGACCTTCAAGTTCAACCAATTACATCCAAAGAGGGGGAGCTGGACATCGAGCTCCACCCATTTGCTCTGCCGTGAGCAGCCTCTCGTAGTAAGAAAAAAGTCTGGAGAAACACTGACAGAATTTTTACACCTTGTAGCGTATGGACCAATCAGACACACAATTATTCATTATATTCAATGAATTATCCAGAAACTCACTCTATCAAAGTTTTGTGAACCCATCCCCCTAAAACTGCAATTGGCATCCCAAACGTAGCTAACACACAGGCAGAACTAGGTGTCCTGTTACAGGACACAGGAAAACTGATTTGAAATTGAAATCAGTTTGATGAAATTTTGCAGAGACTAGTGACACTGACTTCATTCTTTCTGAGAAGGACAAATAAACCCTCTTAATCCTATATTTTCTACATATAACCACTTGAGAAATGTATAAACATGTATCCAATTTTCCCATCTCACGCCTTTCCTTTTATAGGGTTTATTTTATGTTTTAATTCTCTCTTTTGAACTATTTTGTTATTAATGTTTCAGAGTTGAAAATTTATGGTTATCTAAAATCACATGTTTGGTATCTACGGACTCCAACTTTTGTTTCCTATTTGTTAATTAATGTTACATGTTTCTCATTCTGTGACACATTAGTATTATAAGAATCTAGAAGGTTCTTCTTTCATACATCCAATCCAATGTCTTATGCTAATATCTTGCTAGAGAACAAAGACTCATAAAAAAGTTCCCTCCAAGAGAACAACTCCTTATTGGCTCAGACACCTCAAGAGGGTGTTACATCTTCACCCTTTAAAATCACTGAACACAAGATCAAACCCTCTCTTTTCCTGTACTGAAAATGTAATATTAATTTTAAAATTAAGTTGATCCAAATATTTATAATTAATTATAATTAGTTATGATTAATTATCATATTTATTTTGAGCTAATTTGCTACAACCTTCAGTTTTTTGCTTTCATGTTTTTTTTTTTTTTTTTTTTTTTTTTTTTTCAAAAAAGCAGTATGTAGTGTTAATGGTAATCTTCATCAAGCATCAAGTGGATTTAAAGATTTGCATTGCATGAAGAGGGACACCCTGATGGGAACTGACAGAGACACAGTATTACAGTTATATAAAGCATCTTAGAGTACTCCAGATTAGCCCACTGCATTTCACAACAGCCGGTGCATGTGTCTGCATTGTAAATTGTCATATTTGTGAGTAGGGTAAAGAATACGTATTGTATTTATTGCGTAATAGCATAAAACATGTTTGTTTCATTATATTCAAAGCTTTTGGTAAAAAGATTCCATACGTCAAAGCATATCTTTTCAAGATGATAAAATAAAATAAAAAAAAAACATTAATTTAAAAATATTTAAGATTATTAGACCTCACACCTTAACATGAAACGAGGCATAAATCAGGCTTCAGTATTATCATTTTCAGGGACTCCAATTATATCCATTATACATTTTTGACATCCCAGCCCTTAACGTATCTGTATTCATACCCATGTGTATGGGTTCTTTATGGAGATTAATGTATGGAAGTTGTAAGAATGGCTCCTAATCTGTAAATTTCGAAAGCCGCAGCGGAAAACCAGAGACGTGACGAGGTTGAGATAGTAAAATATTCCAGCTACGACACTTGATTAAAGTAATCCTGTTTGTGCAACAAGAACAGAAAAGGTCTGAGCCCTATCTCCTCTATGCAGCTGCCGGCTCTTCAGCAAAATCCACGTCTTATGTTGGAATCAAACGCTATTGAGAATGAACTGATTGCACTGAGCATCAATAACGTGGAATAATTTAGTTGAAATGAAGCGTGGTTTATGCACTTTGTCATCATTGTGACACCTATGGCATGACGGTTCTTGACTGGAAATGATTGTTTACAAAATAACACCTAGCTAGTAAGGGAAATTAAATTTGTGTGTGTTTCATATTAATTAGGAAGCTGAATAAGCCTCATTTACATTTCAGATTTGTTATAAATCAGTTCATCTGGATTTATAGCTGTCTGCTCTCACTTATCCTACAAAATTGGTTCCCTTTCTATTCATGAGTTGGAATTTAAAAAAATCTATATTTTGTTTTAGTTAAAATTATAGTTATATGAATTGGAGTTCAAATACAAGTATGTATATATTCTTGAAAGTTTGAGATGGAATTATATGCATTTACTCTTTTTCAAAATGTACCTTTTGGGGAAAAAAAGCTTTTTGAAGACTTTTTGAAGCTTTTTGTATTGACATTTAAATGGTCCCTTATATTCGGGGTCTATACCCGACACTGTTTTCAACTAAAAACGTAAAACTTTTTATGCGTTTTGGCCATTCATTTACACGACAACAGCGTTTTGGTGGCATGAAAATGCTAACTTTTGAAAACTGATTTCAAAGTGCACGTTTTTGAAAACAGTCTCCGCATAAACAACAAAAAAGCTAATCTGTGAAAATGATAACGTCATGAACATGCGCATTACATGTTCAGTCTATAGTGTTTCATCGCCATCTAATGGCCTGCCAGCAGAATACAGTGTTTTTAGTAATTTTCACGGATTCATATGAATGGCAACGTTGCATGTAAATGTACCATAAGATGAACCCATTTTTTTTTTCAGATGTTTTCAGATTTTTTAAAGGTGACCTAGAATCAAAAATTGAATTTACCTTGGCATAGTTGAATAACAAGAGTTCAGTACAGGGAAATGACATACAGTGAGTCTCAAACACCATTGTTTCCTCCTTCTTGTGTAAATCTCATTTGTTTAAAAGACCTCAGAAGAACAGGCGAATCTCAACATAACACCGACTGTTACGCAACAGTCGGGATCATTAATATGTATGACCCCAATATTTGCATATGCCAGCTCATGTTCAAGGCATTAGACAAGGGCAGGCAGTATTAAAGTCTGGATCTGTGCACAGCTGAATCATCAGACTAGGTAAGCAAGCAAGAACAATAGCGAAAAATGGCAGATGGAGCGATAATAATGGACATGATCCATGATTACATGATATTTTTATTGATATTTGTAAATTGTCTTTATAAATATTTTGTTAGCTTGTTGCTAATGCACTGTTAAATGTGGTTAAAGTTACCATCGTTTATTACTATATTCACGGAGACAAGAGCCGTCACTATTTTCACTTTTAAACACTTGCAGTCTATATAATTCATAAACACAACTTCATTCTTTATAAATCTCTCCAACAGTGTGTAATGTTAGCTTTAGCCACGAAGCATGTCCTCAAACTCATTCAGAATCAAACGTAAACATCCAAATAAATACTATACTCACATGATCCGACGCATGCATGCAGTATGCATGACAAACATCTTGTAAAGATCCATTTGAGGGTTATATTAGCTGTGTGAACTTTGTAAATGCACTGTATTATAGTCGAGAGCTCGGGGGGCAGGGAGCGCACGATTTAAAGGGGCCGCAGCTTGAATTGGTGCAAAGTTAATGATGCCCCAAAATAGGCAGTTAAAAAAATTCATTAAAAAAAATCTATGGGGTATTTTGAGCTGAAACTTCACAGACACATTCAGGGGACACCTTAGACTTATATTACATCTTGTAAAAACTGGTTCTAGGGCAACTTTAAGGAAAAAACACGTATTGTGTTTAGAACAATACGGTATGTGATACAGTATCTTCTGTCCTCAGAGACATATAAAACAGCATTGATAGGCCAGTCTTTTACAACTCCTTGTTAAGAAAATAGCGGCATTAAATAAAATGGAATTTTCCAGACTTTATCATTTAAGCAATGGGCCACGCTAATGCCTATTAAATCATATTGGTTGTGTTTCTGACTTTTTGCCTTGACCCCTGATCACTGTTGTAGAACATCCCCTGCAGAGATTTATGAGCGTGGGCTACATTCATTAGCTTCCAGTTGTTAGCGCTAGCTTGTTAGAAACTCTTAAACACTAAAAGCTCTGCTTTATCACCGTTAATACAATAATACCAAGAAACAACCAGATCAAATGCTACACGTCCTTTATTATTTCAGTACAGTCCGGAATCATTCAACCAATCATGGACGCTGAAGCAAACAAGTGTTGCGTGCAGTGGAACATGGTGATGTATGGCTCCTCAAAGCTGCTTTGCTCTGTAAATTAAAGCGCTTAATTGCTGCCTTATTGCTCGGTGAAGATGAATAATAGTCAGGAGGCTTATCATTGGCAGCAGACCGTGAACCAGCATCCTCATACTGAGCCCGACATCCCCCCTCAGACACTCGCTTTCAGTAGAGACACTAGCGCTGATGAATCCTTGGCCGAGTAGTTTAATTATGAGAAGCATCCACTTCCTGGAATTCTAGTTTGTGTATAAAGTTAGGAATTACTTGCAAATGTGTGATCATTTCATCTTTATGGTTACTGAACTTTAATGGTGTTTGTATTAGTATCAGTAATGTCAGACGACTGGCATAGCCTATGTCAGATACTAGCCCCTAGAGCACCTCTGATCACCACATCTGCTTAAATTGCAAAAAATGACTAGGCCCCAAAGTGGTTTGCCTGGCAAAACAACTTCTCAGAGGAATTATCTGACAAAGTTTTGGGTTTTTGCTGTACCATGTCTACATCCCGCTACCAGTCAGAATGGCTGACTCCTGGGAGACTTATCCAACAACATGATTGAATGAGAGTAAATTATGAGTGAACGGTGCCATCTCCCTTATGGGCCCTTCTGTTTCAATTTGGCAGATCTCTGGACAAGGATGGAGAGCGATAATGCTGAGCAGTCTCGTTGGTCTCAAAGTTCATCATTTGTCAAGAACACATCCAGCCAATTTTTTTTCCGAAGTATTTGCTGCATGCATATGCCTAGTTTTCCAAATCATTAGTCTAGGATATTGTAAAACTAAATCATAAGTTTAATGATTGTTTAAATGTTAAACTTTTTTATATCAGTGATGTCAATTTGTTAGGCCATTCCCAACCTGATCTTGTGAGAAAATATAACTACGAGGTGCCAATTTCATATCAATTCACACATTAAAGTGCAGTGTTATTTTAGTAGCATTGAAATATAAATGTAATTTTTGTTAATAATTTGAATTAGATTTTATTCATTTCCTGTTTTCATTTTAATTTTAGTTAAATTTTTAGTCATTTTTATATTCATTTTAATTTTTAAAGGGGTCAGATAATGCCACTTTTACAAGATGTAAAATAAGTCTCTGATGTCCCCAGAGTGTGTATGTGAAGTTTTAGCTCAAAATACCCTTCAGATAATTTTTTATAGCATGTTAAATTTGTCACTTTTGAGGGCGAGCAAAAACACTCCATTTTTGTATGTCCCTTTAAATGCAAATAAGCTGCTGCTGTCAAGAAGAGGGCGGAGTTTTAGGAGCAGGCAGCTTTGATTAAAGGGATAGTTCACCCAAAAATGAAAATTTGATGTTTATCTGCTTACCCCCAGCGCATCCACGATGTAGGTGACTTTGTTTCTTCAGTAGAACACAAATTATGATTTTTAACTCCAACCGTTGGCGTCTGTCAGTCAAATAATGGGAGTGAATGGGAACTCGAACAATAAGAGTAAAAAAAACTTGCATAGAAAAATCCAAATTAAACCCTTAAACATTGATGTCCTAAGACACAAAACGATCGGTTTGTTCAAGAAACAGAACAGTTTTTATATCATTTTTTACCTCTAAAACACCACTATGTCCAACTGCGTTCAGCACTCGGTTAGTGAGGTCTGATCGCGCTCTGACAACTGCAGTGATGTCTCGCGCATATACTTCAATGAGTGCTAGACATCACTGCTATTGTCAGAGCGCGATCAGACATCACCAAGCCAATGCTGAACGCAGTTGGACATAGTGGTGTATTAGAGGTAAAAAATTATATAAATACTGTTTGGTTTCTCACACAAACCGATCGTTTTGTGTCTTAGGACATCAATGTTTAAGGGTTTAATTTGGATTTTTCTATGCAAGTTTTTTTTACTCTTATTGTTCGAGTTCCCATTCACTCCCATTATTTGACTGACAGACGGCAACGGTTGCAGTTAAAAATCATCATTTGTGTTCTACTGAAGAAACAAAGTCACCTACATCTTGGATGCACTGGGGGTAAGCAGATAAACATCAAATTTTCATTTTTGGGTGAACTATCCCTTTAAAGTTACCTCACGCAGACTCACAGAAAATGTCAGAAACTGTTCAAACCGGAGACAGACAATAATGGAGAGACTAAAGAAGAAGTGGTTAGTTGATTAATTTATGTAGCTGATGGAGTTTACTATCTTAGATTTATTAATTAGCATATTCTGTCATGATAATCTATAAATCGCATGTGTGGGAACTGTTTTAAGATCCTACAGAGCCAGAGAATATACAGGTATGCTGCATGAAGATAGAACAGGTATAATTTAGTTTAATTACGGTTATAACTTGTTATGTGTTACATACTGTTATGCAGTAACATGGCCTCACCACTTTTTCAGGGGCAGGGTTTATGTAAATTTTAAGGTTAGGGATGTCACCAACCCGGGAAGAAGCTTGTTGTAGTCTCTGCCAGCTGTTTATTGTAGTTCGTAATCAGTGAATTCTTTAAAAGAAATTACCTTTGCATTGAACTTTGAGCGTCGTAACTTTGCAGATGTTGTTTATGCTCTAACAGCAACATTACGCAATAACTAAAGTTAAAAAAGGGAAATCATAATCAACCACCCCTTTAAGTGAAAATTAAAGTGACATGTGAAGGTCAAGTATAGTAACCCATACTCGTTACTATTAATATTATATTATATATTATTATAATTTGTCCTCTGCATTTAACACATCCAGTTAGGGACACACATTAGGAGTAGTGAGTAGTGAGCGCACACACTGCAGAACATGGACATGCACACCCCGGGCAGCCATTTTGCTGTGGCACCGAGGGAGCGATTGGTGGTTAAGTGCCTTTCTCAAGGGCACCTCAGTCATTTCCTGACAGTATTGAGAACTGAACCCGCAAACTTCGGGTTACCAGTCTGACTCTTTAACCATTAGGCCATGACTGCCCTAATTTAATTTTAGTTATTTTTTCCTGTGGCTAAACCATATACAATGCTTTTCCTTATAGAGAACGTTTCACCTTCATATGCACAAACACAGAATTGTTAAATGTAATTTACAATTTTTTAATTTATTTAGATTTTGTTACCTGTATGAAATTGAGTGATTTTTAATATAAGCCTTCTGTAGTTTCAACAAATGCCAAATAATCCTTTAAATCATGAATGCCAGATGAATATTTGATGAACAAATATTAAATTATTTGGTTGACTGCTTTAACACTGGATTATCCTCATCTGTTATCTAGAGAAATGTCGGCTAAAAAATTAAGTAATAATAATACGGTTCACATACCTATTATGAAGACAAATAGTATAACCTCATTATATCATGGTGAAAAAGAATATCCTGTTGGGCTTTGTTTTACAGATGTGCACAAGTCTGGGTCTAAAGAAAAACTGCATTACTTGCATAAATGTCTACTTGTGGTAAACAATAGGATGGAAATTAATGCTACTTTCCCCATGGTTACTGTCTTTTCTACACACGTTGCAATAAAAATTACCTTTCAAAAAGTTGATAAACTGCAATCTGGGCACTTTTAAACAGAAGTTATTGCAAAAAAAAAAAAAAAAAAAAAAAGGAATTAATATGCCTTTGTCATGCCTGTGGCAAGAACAGCAAGCATCCGTTGTGCCGTGCAACATGTCCGTCAGTGCATCTGTTACTTCTAAGAAGTGATGTCAAGGGGGCGTGTTGTGTAGTCACGCTGATTACAGAGTTAAGGCTACAATCGTAATATCAATCTTCGCTCCTGTGAGAAAAAGACATTGATTGGGTGGAACCCACCCAAAGATTAATGACACCACATTCGTAACGTGGCATTTAGTCTTTATTATTGCCAGCAGGCATGGAGCGTCACACACAAATGCGCGCGCACACACTCACCCGAAGACACGCAGCATGTGCTAACACTCCTCTAATCCAATATAGCGATCTTCCTGCTCTTGCATCCCAGGGAAAGCTGCCTGGCATGACAGGCTCATTTCAAGCAGCTTTTCACCAGTTCCTGAGGGTGTGCGGACAGTTCAGGGCAGGTCTTACTTGGGGAAATTGTGTTAAATGGACTGTGAGGCCCGGCATTTTGACCTCAATTAATACTGTTCTCCTCAGTGTCTGAAAAGAGCACAACCTCCACCGTCTACGAGCAGGATTTAATCTGTTGTATGTCTCGTTACCTTTGCCAGATCATAACATAATCATAATTCCAGCGAAAAATGTTGTTTAATTATTATTTTTTTCAGTTCTTCTAATTATGAGCTCTGTAGACTGTGAGCAACTCAGACTAACTAAATGATGGGAAATCAGTCTCAGTGAGTGTCTAGGGTGTTGATCATTCTCTATAGGCATTTCAAGACTGCGATAAATCCAGTGGTGTTGATTGCTATCCGTTATAGAATATTCCCTGTGGGTTTCTAAGGGATAGTTTGAACAAAAAGGAAACTCTAATGCCATTTTACTCATCCTAATGTAGTTCCCCATTACTATATTTTGTCTTCTGGACACAAAACTTTTTTGATGAATATCCCATTTACAGTTTACATATACAGTAACAAAAGTGCTGAAAAGCTCCAAAATATCTTCTTTTATGTTCAGTCATACAGGTTTGGAACGACATAAGGGCTGTGTTGGGAGGTAACACATTACAAGAAACACAAGTTACGAAATCAGATTACTTTTTTCAAGTAACTAGTAAAGTAATGCTTTACTTTTAAATTTACAACAAAATATCTGAGTTACTTTTTCAAAAAAGTAACTCAAGTTACTTTGTTTTCCCGTTTATTGACTGACATCTCTCCTGTCCCCATGTAGAGAAAAATTGCGAGAAAAGGTTTAGTTCACACAAAAATGAAAATTCTGTCATTCATTACTCACCCTCATGTCGTTCAACATCCGTAAGACTTTCGTTCATCTTCAGAACACAAATTAAGATCTTTTTGATGAAATCTGAAAGCTTTTTGTCCCTCCATTGACAGCTACGTGACTACCAATTTGATGCTTCAAAAAGTTCATAAAGAGATCGAAAACTAATCCATATGAATTGAGTGGTTTAGTCCAAATTTTCTGAAGAGACATGATTGCTTTGTATGATGAACAGATTGAATTTAGGCTTTTCTACACTAAACGTAAGCAAACATTTACTCATTTACTACTTCTCTTGCTTCGTATTCTTCTGTATTCCAGAATGTCAGCACAGCTAAAAGGTTTGTTTGAGCCGCGCCCTCTACTGTACAGGCGTGAATTTGCATTTCCTTCAGCCTGAGGCTTATTCATTGTACTTTTGGTTTGAAAGGGCCTTCACATTTGCCAAAAATAGAACTACTTTATTGTTATGAAAACAAACAGCTCATCTCAGATGAGAAAAAGTAACACAAAAGTAACATAACGTATCACTTTTCATAAAAAGTAACTAAGTAACGCAATTAGTTACTTTTTAGGTAGTAACACAATATTGTAATGCCTTACTTTTAAAAAGAACTTGGGGTGAGTGAATGATGACTGATACAGTCTACTACGAATATTGTTTGTATACGACGAATAATGTTGGCTCTCTGACAAATAACTTATGTTCCGCTATTGTATTGAATGAAAGTGTCTGCTACCTGGATAATGAAAATGTAGAATTTTCATTTGCGGGTGCACTGTCCCTTTAAATTTCTAAGAAACTTTTGTATCAACTGTTATCAAAGGTAAATATATAAAGATAAAGACTGTGTGTGTGTGTGTGTGTGTTAAACCGCTAAGCCTGGGGCTCTTATTTTGTGCCCTGAATCATGACTAACACTTAACACGTCTGGCATTAGTGCCATAGTAAGAAGCCATGACCACCATTTGAAATTTTCCAACTGACTAACCAGAATTCCGGCAAACATTCATCTCTTCAAATCCTCTTTATACAGAGGCAAATGCAGAGATGTGTGCAAGAGCATTATGCAGCCAACTTGTCAACAGCTTTAACGCATTAGCACAGAAGAAATAGCCCTCTGTGTGTGAGAGAGACGTGTGACAGAGAAATGTATAAAATATAGTAGTGAGTGTATTGTCATTGTCATTTCCCGTCTTATCATTTCAGAGACCAAATGTTTTTCTCATACCTATTGAGAAGAGAACAATTCATCATTTTTCATGACTCATTTTCACTATATCCTCAAATTATGTAGTGATAATATTTATCTTGTTTTCCACTTTTTTCCCCACTGTATTCAATGACACTGAGTTTTAAAGCTTTAAAAAGGACATCAAGGCACAATAAAAATATCATAAAACTGGTGCAGTTAAAGTTTGAGTTGGACATTTTTTTAAATTCTCTTATGCTCAACAAGGCTGCATTTATTTGATCAAATATACAGGGTAATATTGTGAAATATTACTACAATTTAAAAGATTTTTTAGAAAGATTTACAATTTAAAAATGTAATTTATTCCTATGATGGCAAAGCTGAATTTTCAGCATCATTACTCCAGTCTTTAGTGTCACATGATTCTTCAGAAATCATTCTAATATGCTGATCTAATATGCTCAAGAATCACTTCTTCCTATAGTATCATTATCAAAGTTGAAAAAAAGTTGGTTTCAGTTCGATATTTTTTGTGGAATCTTTGATAAATAGAAACGTCAAAAGAACAGAATTTATTTAAAGTACACATGAAATCAAAACTGAACTTATTTATTTTGTTAGCTCAAATTGCTAGTTTTGTGGTGAACAATTCATCCGTGCAAGTCAATCCACCCAAAAAATTGTTTGGCTTAGTAATATTTAATCAAAATCTGAAAATGCTCCTCCCCTCTGCAACGGTGCCCCTTCTTTAATGACATCAGTTTGACGGCTTGGGTTGAAATCGCTTAAACCAACCGTTGAAATCCCCTCCGACCGTTAGTCTGCTATGAGCTGGTGATGGAGAGGAGGAGCGCTAAAGTAAAACTCTGCCCTCTATTCAATATTCCGTTTCACTTGGAATTACGTCACAACACTGGAGAAAAGTCGTTTGCAACTTCCGGTTCACGGGGACTTTAAAATAGAAATCTTTTGTAACATTATAAACTTGTAAAGTCTTTACTGTCATTTTTGCTAATTGCTAATTAATGTACCATATATACTGTATGCATTCTCTATCTCAATGGTACAGCCACAGTACTTTTTGTAGGGGATGATTCAGCACTCCATTTGTCAAATTCCGAGTTAGTGATTTGCGATTATTCATGTTATAATACATTTCAACGCAGATAAACTGGAGAGTGCACATCCACTGTGAAACTGACTGGTTTTCTTGCTTCTCGAGTCAGAGGGACTAGCAGACTGACAGCTCAGTGGGCAGAAGAGCGAAGTCACCTCTCATACTTGATGAAGACAAATGATCTCTGCATAACACTCTTACCTCGTGGATCAAATATAAAGAAATGTGACACTGACAAATGGCTCTGACTGAAATGTGTCACTTGATTGAATGGTTCCATGTTCATTTTCTCATCTCACCCACTCAGAACTGCATTACCATTCATACTGTTGCGCATAAAGCAATTTGCATCCGCCTAATTTGTGCAAATGGAGTGGGAATTGTTGGGGATGGAAGTCTAAAGAAAAAACACAAATGAAAAAATAGAATTCTGTGTCTTATCATCTTAATCAAGGCCGTGTCATATTACTATTTCCATTTCGTCCCTTGTAAATGCCGGATGACAGAATTAGCCTGTTTTGTGCTGCAAGGATTTTCTGCACCACCTCAGTGTATTTTCCACAATAAAATCCAAGGACTCTCTCAAAATTACAAAGTTATTTGATTTCTTCTCCCCCTTCATAATGTATAGTTGGCACCAATTTAACAAGTGCTAACTTGATAGGCTACATTTAGATGGCTCTCAGTACGGCAATCCTCCCTCCGGCTACGATGGCGTGTGGACTGGTGAGGCAGTAAATGCTGTTTAAGCATCACTGAGCAAATATATCCAACCAAGTCATAGCTGTTTTGTTCAAGGAAATACAATCTGTGGCCCTCTGGCAAAAAAACAGTGAAAATCAGAATAACCAGAATTGGATTTGCAATGCCAGAAAAGTCACTGGATGGACATTTTTTGTTGTTTATTTTGTTGAAACCATCTGCAGGAGCAAGTATATGGAGATAACCTGAAGACAGAAGCTATCCGAAGGCTTTTCTTTGGCTCAGATTAGTTGGTTTGCATTCCTGACTTCAAAAGTACTTGCTCAAACACAATTGTAGACACCATTGAGGCCTTCCAAACACAAGATCTGGTGCAGACATTGTTTATACTATGTGTATGGTGTCATGATTTAATATGGTTCAAAGATTTTGAATAGCTTGGTTCTAGTAGTCCCTTACATCTCGAGTGTGTGTAAGCATGTGTGCTTGTCTGTATTGTTTTGTGTGTGACTGACAGCAGCCATTGCTTGTATATAGCTGTGTTTGTTTGGTGGAACTGATGTCCACTGACAGATACATCGCTTTGTTGCTCACAAAATGATTTATTACATGAAGCAAATCAGCCAGAGATTCCTGGAAATGATTTTGCCTTCCTTTATTTATTTTTAATCCCACGCGGTTTCAATCAACAGTTCAATATTCATTGAGCGTGTTTGGTGCTGTGAGATCGCATATTTAAATGATGGAAAATGTTGATCTATAAAACAAGCACCTACCAGCTTTACAATAAAGATGTGCACTACATCATTGCAAAGATATTGATTTGAACAGGCCTGAGACTTGTAATGTCAAAAGTGGGCTATCTCGGCCAGGCTATTTAGCCTAGGGCAGATGGCGCATGGCAAGGATGTGCCGGTATTGCTGGATTCTACTGTGCTTATGTGGATTGTGTCTTCTCAGAGCTCTTCCCACCTTCTCATGGCACACATTTGCAGAGAAATGGCAGTCCTGAACACAATTATGTTCGTATGTAGAAAACTACATACATTGCAAGTGTATTATTTTCATTAAGCAACATCCTTGCAATTGCATAGCAATGTCCTGACAACAGTTTAGCATTGTAGTAGCAAGTTTTGTGAAAGTAAACAAGAAATGTAGGGTGAGATGGGGTAATATGATTTGTGTCTCTGGAAAAGTGATCCATTACATGTTGATTATCAAAGTTTTTTGTGTCTTATTTGTTAATGAGAGATCTGTGAACACATTCGTGTTTTTAGATTTGTGGAGTAAAAATTGTAGATTTTATTGTGAAGTGAAAAGATAAAATTAGTTCCTTGGAATAAGAATTGGCATAGACCAGAAGGTCCAGACTGGCATGTTTTTAATAGTGAAATCACTTTTAAATGTTATACTTGTATTTAATGGGGTTGTTATTCAATAATTCCATTAGTTAGATGTACATTGAAGACAGGTCTGCGTAACAAAACTAGTCCAATGGCCAATCAAAAATAGCCCAAAAGTAGCCCAATGACCATATCCCACATATCAAAACTCAAAATATGCCATTCCCATTCCTAAAATACATATTTTACTGTCACTGTTATGAAAATTGAAAACCACTATATCATAGTGATCATAAACATAGGTTAAAGGGATAGTTCACCCAAAAATGAAAATTATCCCAAAAAATTGACTGCATCCATCATAAATAAAGACCTTCTGAAGAGAAGCGATGCTTTTTGTAAGAAACATATCCATATTTAAAACTTTATAAATTAAAATAACTAGCCTATAATAACCGTACGCATACTGCGCAAGTCGACTTGAGGCAAATGAGTAACCAACTGAAGCGATGTATGATGTAGGATGTAGAAGTATTGTAAGCCTATACGCCTCTTGCGTTTAAACAAATAGGGCTGTGTAACAAACTCACTCTAAAAAATAAAACATTGGTTCAACAACAACAAAAGAAAATAGGTTAACGTTTTCCACTAGAATTTTTAACTTAAGCCAATTGGGAGAATTACATTAATTCAAAGCAATATTTTGAGTTGATCCAACATAATGTTTTAAGTAAGGTGAGGACGTTTTTTTGCCACACTAAAAGCACATTTCTAAGTAACATGAACTTAATAATTGTCAACATGAATGCAACTATTTAAGTTGATCCAACATAATGTTTTAAGTAAGGTGAAGATGCTTTTTGGACACAATAAAACGCATTTCTAACATGAACTTACCAAGCACCGCTTGTCACCATGATGGTAAATCTCCAAAAACCCACATTAACAGAAACTCTTCTAAATTAGCATAACAAAACACTAATTACTGCTAAATCTCACTTACCATTAATCTTGTGCAAAAAACATTATATAACACTTAATTTTAGCATTTACTCTCCCTTTCAAATGCCATGGGCAAAGCATGATGGGAAATATAAAACCCAGCCCAGTTTCACTTAACTTAAGTTTGTCTAAATTAAGAGAAGTGTTCATACAACTCAAAACAATGAAACACGTTTACACATCATCAGATTGTATTTTACATTAACAGAACTTAAAATTAAATACATTTTTGATTAACTGAAAATGTTAAACTATGACAAGTCATGATAGTATATTGAATCAATAGGCATTTGTGTGTCATCCAAGCTCAATAAAATAATAATTACAAGTAAAAAGTCTAACAGTATTTCAGAACTTGATTTTTTATTTCACAACAATATATATATTTAACTAATGACTAATCAACATGAGGCAACAGTTTTAAGAGTTAAGGGCATTAAGTTCATTCTAATTTGTGTGTTTGTTTCTGTACATGGCAAAAATTGTTCAGAAGCTTTGCACTTCACCAAAAATCAAAAGTCATATTGAATTGAAATTACTTTGTTGGCAAGCATAACTAGTGTAAGAGAGTCTAATTCTGTATCGCCATTTTGCATTTGAGATTGATTCAATAAACCATGTTTTGTATTTTAATTGTTGTTTTGCAAACAGCTGCAGTGGCTTAATATGATAGGCAACAATGCTTTCTAAATTTGATTCATATGATTCATGTTCCTGCTGGCTGAGTTATAACCCTCTAGCAAATTAAGAGGTCTAATTAAAGCTAATAGCATTAGCATTCAAACACTACAACAATTACTTAATGAGCTACACCTATTCTTTCACATTAATGGGTGGCACGTAGTGCAGGTTGACACAATTTACAGAGCGAAACGCACAGCACGTCCAGTCCGATGAATACATCGGCCTAATGAGTGACATCAACATGCACTCAGCGTTGATTAGACCACATAAGTCTTAAAGGAGTACGTGGCTGCATGCCATTGTCCCCATTATGTCTCTCTAATACATAGTTTGAGTTCTCTGGTGAGGATGCGTGTGTCTTGCGACGGCTTTCTCGGTTCATTTGCACGCCCCCACCTGCCGAGAGAATCATCATTTGGCTTGTGCCTATCAAAGCCCACTGTCACAGTGCTCTGACTTTTTGCCTCAGGTGCCTTCAAACATTCACCGCTTCAGTGTCTTTTACCATGAGAAGGTTCTTATAGAAAAGCTGGTGGGCTAGTGTCACCTGGCGCATGAATTCGGTTCACACTGTGCGCAGCCGAGCCTTTCAACCTCATTGTATTCGCTTTCTTAACACCCTGCTAACGTCGTCTCATTAACATCAGGCGGGACGCATGGTCGCCGAAGCATTTGGTAGTGTCTTTCAGAGGTGAATGGTATCTTCCCGCCACTCCTGCTTTCTCCCAGTATGTACGTGGTGGGGGTGGTGGCCTGCTGTCCGTATGAAAGACTGGGGCAGCCAGGTTTATAAATAAAACTGACAGTGTGCACTTTGCCCAACCATGACCGGAATGTTTAAAGCTTAGCAGCTCTAGAAAGAGAGATGGAGACTTGGGGATGGCTGAAGTCAGAGAGGTGGGGTATTTAAAGGCTGCATGGTCCTGTCTGTGGCATTGAACAGAAATGAGCAGTGTAAAATGGATTGTTCGCCCAAAAATGAAAATTCAGTCATCAGTTACTCCCCCTCATGTCATTCCAAACCCACAAGACTTTCGTTCATCTTTGAAACACAAATAGTTTTAGTGAAATCTGAGAGATTTTTGTTCCTCCACTGAAAGTCTAGTCACCCAAAACTCTGACTCTTCAAAACGTTCATAAAGCGTTTTAATCTAAGTCTTCCGAAGAGACTCAATCAACTAATGACGTATAAACATTGATTAGCGAACATATGTGGAGCACTCAAATATTGTAGGAAATTGAAGCTCAACCATACCTGCTTGACATGAGAACAAACCTCAATTAACCTCAAATTGCTGGCATAACTGCTGACATTCGAGGATGAATCTCGCTGGTTATTGCGGAAGCTCAAACATGCTGGTGTAACACGAGAATGAACCTTATTGCTTCTTGCGCATCAAGAACTTTGAATACTGGTCAACAGTGTTGGGGGTAACACATTACAATTAACTAAGTAATCAGATTACTTTTTCAATTCTAAACAAAATATCTAAGTTTTTTTAAATAAGTAACGCAAGTTAGACCTTTAATGATCAAATTAAAAAGTAAAGTTAGGGATTACTGTTCATTTTTAGGTAATTTAATTACAGTTACTTATAATGGACTTGCGTTACATACTGTAAATTAGTTCAACAGTTCTGTATAAATCAATATTGAATTTAAAATCTATATTTGTCATCTAAAGGTAAAAGTGAACGCTGCCTCTTTAAATTTGTTAGCTGTAGTGCAGTTGCGCGTGAGTTCGCAACTTCGAACCAGTTGGCTGTGTAGTCGCTGTCTGAAGATGTCGGCAGAAGCGAATGGCTGTTTTGCAGAATGGAAATATTCCAATCACTTCACTTGTTTGACACAGGTAAGCAAGAACATTACGGTAAAATGCAAGCTATGTCCTAGGGAGAAAAAACTACTCGCGTGCTCTCTGAGAGACGGTCTTCAGTCAGTGCGCTCTCAGCCAAAGCACACACGCATAGCGTATTGTATTTAGTAATTAGTAATTAATTACTTTTTTTTAAGAAACTTACCAACACTGCTAATAAGCAAAAATTACTTTAGATTATATTTAGGAATAAGAGTGAACTTTCTTCTATATCCTATTCTTCTTAAATCTATAACGGCAGCACAACCGAAATGTTTCTTTGAGCTGCGCCCTCTACTGTACAGGCATAAATATGCTTTTTTAGGGAGTAATGCAATATTGTAATGCATTACTTTTAAAAGAAACTTTCCCCAACACTGCTGATCAATGTTTAGGCCTATATGTTAATAAAAGCCTACATTAAATCTGTTCATTATATAAAGCGATCTCTTCAGAAGACTTGGATTGAACCACTCAATTCATATGGATTTTTTTTACGATCTCCTTTTGAATGTTTTGAAGCATCAGAGTTTTGGTGAATAGATTTTCAATGGAGGGACAGAAATCTCTCAGATAAAAATAAGAAGTATATTAATTAAAAATATATTCATTTGTGTTCAGAAGATGAATGGAAGTCCTAGAGGTTTAGAACGACATGAAGATGAGAAACTGATGACAGAATTTTCAGCTTCAAAAAAGGGCAACCAATTAAGTTCTAATCCACTCTATCTCTTCAGCATGTGACCGTTTACCCCATCGCGTACAAGTAACAGCAGTCTCTGAGACGTTCGATCTGAGAGCGGACAAAAAAAATAAAAAATAGCTTGCTTGCACCGATCAATATTCCCACCTCAACCTTTGACTCTGTTCTGAAATGTGTGGGGGAGGGAGTGATCAACAGCTGAATTGAATTTGCTGTCCAGGTATGATCTATCCAGGAAGTCACAACCGAGAAGATACAGGCTACCGCTGCCTTTGACGTACACACTCTTTCACGCACACAAACGGACAGGTACACACCTACGAAATGACTCAGGGGAGATATAGCCTTGCCTCACGGAGGCGATAAATGTGGGCACATTAGGAATTGAATCTTTGTTTTGAACCTGAGCCCTGGCCTGGGCTGTTTTTGTTGTGACATCTGGAGGGTGATGGAGATAAGCTATCAATCAAAGTCAAGCTTCACTCCTTTTAAAGACTACCTGAGACCAGAAACACACACACACACATACACATTTTAACTAACAATTTTACGCTCTTGGCTTAAAGGTGACGTTAGCATTTAGCTATAGCATTAACAGTGCTGTGTCGATGTAGGTTTAGACAACTGAGATTAAGCCTTTGCTTTGGGCAAGGGTAAAAGAGCAAATACAAGCCTGCTAATTCATTTTACTGAATAAGGTTGCTGAATTGCTTTAATGAGAGCAACCATGTGAAAAGTAGTTACTTTCTACTTTACATGTTCTGCAGAATTTTTTTGTCTGAATGTTTTGAGCTTTGAAGTAATCCTTTTCCACTGCTAATGCACCCATCTCTGAAACTCCTTGAACAATTTTATGACTGCTGGTTTGCTTTTGCCTTTGCTATTACAAAAGGATTCTAAAAAATTAAAAGCTAATATTGTCTTATCATTTTAAGCAGTCAAATTCCTTCACAAAAAGTTTGATTTTCTTCTAGAAGTTAGATTTGAATTTATTTATTTATTTATTTAATTTAAGGTATCTTGCTAGGTGCTAACAGAATGCTCTGTACTGAGTTGAAAACACCACTGGGGCAATGTTTTGGTGGCGCACAGAAGAATGTAGGTATCCTTTTATGTCAAAAATGTTTAAAACATTTTTAAAAACTTTAAAATTCCTAAAAACTTTAGCCGCTTTTCCACAGTCAGGCAAAGCCATTATTGTTGCTTAACCATTCCATGCCGATCCAGCCAAAGTCGGTACGGATGTGGTTAGATAACCATGGTGAAAATTCCGGGCCAAGGACAGTTTGTAATTGTGCCTTGCCGAACCAAGCTCAAGTGGAAATACAACCGGAACCATTCTTTACCATTCTTATGCTGCGTTCACACCAAACGCGAATAGAGCGTCAAATGCGCGTTTACCGCGTCTAGTTTGCCGCTTGAACATTTTGAATGCATTCGCGCGTCTAGAGCGAAATAAACGCGCGTAAAAAACAAGAGTTTGAAGCGAAATTGACACGCGTCCGAGGCGAGTGGGAGGGGCAAGTGCTAGGCGGTTGTCTGTTTGCAAGATGGCTGATGTTGATCGTGCGTTCATCGAGAGAGCTACCACTTTGTATTTGCTCTGGAGAGCAGAACAGCGGCGTAGGAGTCAGCGTCGCGGGAAGGCCGCGGGTCGATAAACGTGTACGTGATTTAAAAGTGAAATGTGTATTTACAACTTACCAGGTAGCCCAATCTCCTCACCGACACTCTTCCAAGCGAGCTCCTTTTTATTCCTGTCTGAAGTATGAACTTGTGTCATAAATCTCTGGGTGACTGCTCACTGATAATATCAGTCGTTCCTCCATTTTGAATGAGTGACTCCGGGCGGGCCTGCCGCCACAGCAGCAAGCAGGCTCCTGATTGGTTAACGCGGCGCGAATTTACGCCAAAGTTCAAATTTTTCAACTCGGGCGTCAGACGCGAATTCGCGTCAAACGCTAAATGCACAAAAAGCACCATTCGCGCGTATCGCGCGAAACGCTCAATTCGCGTCATTCGCGCGAACTAGACGCGCGAATGAGGCGAATTCGCGTCTTCCGCGCCGCGCTAAACGCCTCATTCGCGCCGCAAGACCTCCAGACGCGCGTAAACGCGTCTTTACATTGACTTAACATTGAAATCATTCGCGCCAGACGCTATAGTCGCGTTTGGTGTGAACGGTGGAAAAGCGGCCGAATACAGAATTTTGGGCTGTGATTAAAACATTAAATTGCAGTTCCCAGGTGAAAAAAAGTACATTTCAATAATGTACTTAAAGCGTTCTATTTTCGCGCACTAATTTTGTACTTAATATACTAAAAATTCTTCTTTAGTACTTTCAAGTAATTTTTTAGTATATTAAGTACAAAATTAGTGCGCAAAAATAGAGCACTTTATGTACATTATAGAAATGTACTTTTTTTTCACCTGGGTTGACGGTTCCGGTCTTAGGAATACTCATGGTTGCCTGGGATAACCATATAAGAGCTGATCTGTCTGGCTATAAGATCACTCAGAGTAAATGGTCCTACAGCAGGGATGGACAACTCCGGTCCTGGAGGGCCAGTGTCCTGCAGAGTTTATCTCCATCCCTGATAAAAACTCACTTGCCTATAACTTTCTACTAATCCTAAAGACCTTGATTACCTGGTTCAGGTGTGTTTGATTAGGGTTGGAGCTAAACTCTGCTGGACACTGGCCCTCCAGGACCGGAGTTGTCCATCCCTGTCCTACAGCATGTATTTCAATATGCTAAATAAAGATACAAAGTTATCTCAGGAGAATGAAAGTGAAGCTAACTTTGGATTTGGACGTTCCTTGGAATATATCCACTGATTTTTATCCACCGTATTTTTAAGCTTTCGGATGCAGCCGATGTAGGGGTCGGGCATAAACTCTGCAGGACTGTGGTGAGTTTTGCACCCGAGGTGTACCACCAATTGCTTGATAATTAAATTTTTTTATAGAAGCGTAGATTTGGACGCAAACCTGAGGGTGCCGGTAATTCTTTGGAATGAAAAATTAAATGTGAAATGTTCCAGATCAATAGATAGACAAACTTTTTCAACCCCACTTTATAACTGTGTCAGCACTTTAGCAAACTAATCTGGATCTACGTATAAGGGCTATAAAAACCCACCTGACTACAAACCTGACCACTAAGCATTCCATATGAAATATTCAAACAAAAACAGCTGCAACTTTACCCCATTCATAACATATAGTCCTGGAACCTCTTCTCTCCTCTATCTGAGGTTTGCAGTTCCCTGGAAGAGCAGTGTTTTTTAGGCCAGCCTTCAGACTATGTTTAACTTATCACTGCCTAAAAGTTACAGCACCTGTTCTAAAAGAGGAAGCAAACTTTCATTTCCTCAGCCCCAGAGGCCACCGATCCTTTATAAGATTTGCTAGGATCCTTGAAGAGAGTGCTGCTTCCATCTCTCACCCTCCAGGGGGCCTGCTCCATTCCACCTTGCTCCACACTCCTCCTTCCCACGTGTCAGCTGATTATAACACACTCAGTGTCATGGGCAACACATTATTGTACTCATAAAGACACGGGGACACGCTCCAATAAGTCCTCAGTTGGGAAACAGAGCCTCTTTTGCATATTAATGACCTGGGGTCAGTTTCTTAAGATTGCGTTCATGAGGAGGTGGAAGAAATGAGAAGGAAAAGAGAAACTGACCTAGCAGTGGAATTATGACAATGGGTGCATATGCAGGTGTATCCAAGGTCCAAAATTAACTTTTTATCATATGAAATGAGAGAATTTACTGGCCTTAAATATTTCTTACAGACCATGAAATCATATTTTGTGTTGTTTTGTACTTAAAATTATATTTTTCTGTCTATAACAATCGTTTAGCTTTTTTTCCTTATTTGTAACCATTGTTACATTCTATGATAATCATATACAATACTGTTCAGTACTGTTGAATTAGATTTTGTAGCCTGTTTTTTCTGTTGAATTGGTGGTTAATAAGTGTTCAGTTTTGATCCTATGTGTATCTTATCAGAGGTTTATGGGAAAATAACGGGGGCATTTTAAGGATGTAGTTTTGAATTCCAGGCATGAGATAATTTAGATGATTGACATGATACTGTAGCATGGTCATATACTCTTTCAATAAAAGGGTAACTGTATCCCTGGTTCCTTTTGTATTGTAGCTTTGTCAATAACTCCGACATCATCTCCCCTTCCAGAGAAGACAGACACCAACCACTTAAAACAACAGAAGTGGATAATAATACACATTATGTCCCCCATCAGCACTTCCGATGACAAGAGACTTAATGAACTCCATGAACGCCTTGAGTACCCCCACAGGAGAGAGGGCCAGTCCCAAGTTCACAAGAAAAGGCTTGGGCACAAGAGGGAACATCTTAAAATACCCGTGTAGTTCTCACACAGTTGAACTCGACATAATAGCTAAATGTCAATGTGGAGTGCTAATGTTCACACAATTGAGCAGCTCTCCCGTGAGACCTGATTAAGAGACGGTGAGAAGGCAGATAGCTTACTCATGTCTATAATAACGGGATAAGTCACATTTGAATGTCCTCATTATCTTTTACTAAGGGGAAAGGAGTTGCTCTACCCAACTCTCAGCAATGGAGATGGAGTGATTTGGATATTTCAGGGTAAAAGGGACACCGAAAGCAATTTGTGAGGCATCACATAACTGTTTCTGAGTCAGACAAGTTGAGTGTGATGGTTGTACCATATGCCAGTTTCACACTTTGCATATGAAGTGATCTTTGAGCTTGGTTCCTGCTTGCTTAAGCACTTTCCAAGTGCTTTACCTAGATAGGCAGGAAGATGTATTGCTGTACTTTATTGATTACATAGAGGAAATTCAGTGCAGAGGTAAAGTGCATGAATACATACTTGTGGTTCAGTTTCAATAGACAGCACAAGACCTTATTTACAGTGTAAAATGGAATTTTAATGTACATACAGTACACTGTACACGTTAATATGATGATAATGCTAGATTTATGAGTCAAAAACACTGGTGGAGAAAAGCAATAGGAGCGTGGGCCAAAATGAACACTTTCTAAACGTGAATAAAAATGTACTGGTTGACTTTGTTAGGAACTGAAGAATTACATGGTTTAATGTGATTAGGATGGAAAACTTTGAGATATTGCATTAAATTTTGGATGGAAATACCACAATGCAATTTTGATGCATAAAGGGTCAGTTTACTTAAAAATGAAATTTCAGTCATTAAGTACTCACCCTCATTTCGTTTCAAACCCACAAGACCTTCGTTCAAATTCAACATAAATTAAGATATTTTTGATGAAATCCAAGACGTTTTTTAATCGCCTATAGAAAGCAACAAAATTATTACATTCAAGGTCCAGAGAAGTAGTAAAAACATTGTTAATATAGTCAACGTGTTCAACTTTAAAGGTGATGATACATGGGGCAACTTTTTGAGCAATGTTGCTTGGGCACTTTCCCGTTGAGAATGAGCAACAAATTTCTATCTGGATACTTAGGTCATGGGCAATTTTTTGAGATCCTCCAATCAGAATGCTAGATCACGTGACTGGCTTGGAGATTTCAGAAAAAATTCAAACAGTGGCACGAAGAAAAGGGCTGTGATTTAGCCATCAAATATATTTTTAGTTTTATGCTAAAGAGACATGCTCTGTGTAATGTAATCAGTGGTGCAGGCCAGTGTGTCCAGTGCTTCTCTGGACCGTGAATGTGGTAATTTCATTGCTTTCTGTGGGAGATAAAAACCTCTTGGATTTCATCAAAAAAATCTTAATTTGTGTTCTGAAGATGAACGAAGGTCTTGCGGCTTTGGAATGTCTATTAGTGATGTAACACAAATGACAATTCAGTACGTACCTCGGTTTTGAAGTCATGGTTCAGCAGAGAGAGAGAGTTTTTTTTTTAATACAATGTTTTACTGAACCAACCGTGTCTCTTTAAATTTATTCAATTATGATTAAAATTCTTAAGGATTAAAAAAAAATATTATTAAGGCATAAATCCAGGCATGGCAATAACATGAGCTCCAGACAAGACAAAGCATTAACACCATGGCAGAACACACAAACACCAAGTTAAGGAACTCAAACAATAACCCACAAACTTGAATCAGAAATCTATTTATACAGAGGCAGACTAACAAGACAGCAAGAAAATGAGGGGCGTGGATAGGAGGGTGGTGGAGTGGAGGCGGACTTGGGGGAGGGATGGAGGACCAGGTCCATGCAAGGACCAGGGAACTAGGGGAATAATAAAGCCCATTCAATTGTTTCAGCTAATGTCCCAAAACAGACTTGTTTTTTCAAAGGCTA
This sequence comes from Chanodichthys erythropterus, assembly GCF_024489055.1. NCBI lineage: Eukaryota > Metazoa > Chordata > Actinopteri > Cypriniformes > Xenocyprididae > Chanodichthys > Chanodichthys erythropterus. Next base: position 29,366,749 of record NC_090241.1, read on the forward strand.
ATTCAGACTGACACCATAAAAAGCAGCAAGCCCATTATCAGGAAAATCAGACAGGTATGCAAGGTCCAGGAAATCTTGAGTATGGTCTTCTATGGAACGATTACCTTGGTGTAACAGAAAAAGTTGAGCTCCAGGAGGAAAAACTGCTGCTAGATCCGGTAACACTTTATTTTACAGTGCCAAAGTTACACGTTACTACATGTACTTACTATAGTAATAACAGTAAATTATGCATAATTACAAGTAACTAACCTTAAACCAAACCCTAACCCTAACTGTAACTCTATAGTAAGTACATGTAGTTAATTACTATTACTCAGTACTTATTTGAGTAATACCATTGTAACTCCGGCACTGTAAAATAAAGTGTAACCCTAGATCCATCTCAGATGGGTTGGTTATTCTGTAATGTCTGCTATGTGGTCTCAAATGAAGAAGGGCGATGATGTAAATGCATGCGGTTTATTCCACACTAAAACAGCCACATGAATACAAACTCGTTTCCAAACATGACAAAGTAATCCACAGATTAGCAAGGCATGAATCCAGGCATGGCAATAACATAAACTCCAGACAAGACAAAGCATGAACACCATGGGAGAACAACACACAAACACTAAGTTGAGGAACTCAAACAATAACCCACAAACCAAGACAGAATCAGAGATCTATTTATACAGAGGCAGACTAACAAGATAGCAAGGAAACGAGGGGCGTGGATAATCGTCAGGGAAACTAACAAGGGTAACTATGGCAATAAACAAGGCAGTGGAAGGGTGCGCAATTGTTAGGGTGTACACTTGTTAGGGTCTCGTTATCACTCGTTAAATTCAGTTGCTATTTATTTTTAGATATAATCATAAATGTAATACTGTGTGACATATTGTTTACAAACTGTTTTACTGACATCTTTCCATACCAACACTGATTGAGCGATTACACAAGATATTATACGTTTCATTAAGTTGTACTGTATCTTTCAACATACCTTCATGTTCATTCATGTTCATTCTGTAGCAGTGAAGAGGAAGGAATGATCGCATTCACTCGCACTCCACACTGCCATTTGAACTGAGGCGCCTAAACAGTGATCAGTCACACCACATCAAAAGGTGTCAAAACGGCATTTGTTGTTTGAATTTTAATGGACAGAATTTGAAAGATGGCACTTTGTTTCTTATCAAAAGTAACAAAAAACAGAACTTATTGTGATTATTGGTGGTTAATGCTGGTTAAAATAGTTTAGGCTAAAAAGCATTACTGTGCGCTCCCCTTTTGGATTGGAGTGTGGATCGCCTGAACTGACTGTATTCGTCGCCTAACTGCATGAACCGAATCGTGACGTCTGTACCGTGACGTTCGGGACAAATACATGTACCGTTACATCCCTACTCCATCCATCCATGATATTTTACCATCAGTTGTTTATTTTGGCAGCCTAGTATTTGTCTCCAGAACACAGACTGACGAATATTTGATACTTGTTGCAGAAGTCCACCAAAACATAAAAATAACATTGTAAAAGTTTTATGGGCTGGTGAGGGCTGTCATTCACCAGTGGTGTGGAGGCTAGAACTGGTAGTGAAGAGAATACATTATAATAATGCGTGAAAATAAGTAGTGTGATAAGATCCCAGTTGCGCTTGTTAGAGCACCGCAGTGGATGGAGCCAGTGGCTAAAGGTGATGATGCACAGAACTGTCCCTGATCAACATCATCTCTAATACTGCTAGCTCCAGTCTGTCAAAGGTTTAGTAGTAGAACCTGCTATAACAGTTCACTCAGGCTCTTGGAAGCTAATACTACAGTTACTCTTTCAGTAACCTGAGTAAAGCATATTGGGTCTTACATAAATAAAGTACATGAACATTTTTATGGAATAGTATGCTGTTTTTGGCCAGAGACCTGACTTAGCTGGTAGTGCATGTGCTCTAATGTGTTGTGTGTTATTTCACAGTCCCACAACTCCCTTCTTCCCATTATATCCTGTAGTTGTTCTACTTTTCTATTTGGAAAGAGCCCAAAAATAATCAAAACTAACTTTTTACATTTTATGAAGATATTGTAAGTGGTGTTTGTCTGCCCACAAGACACTTCCATGATGCAAAGCTCCTGCTATTCTGGTTCCTAGGTATCCTCCTCTCATACTGTAATTCAACAAATTGTTTTGCACAGTTTTTAATCTGATATTGTAGATCAGGGGCCATATTCACAAAACATTTTATCTTACCACTAAGAGTTCTCCTAAATAGCAGTAAAAGTTCTTAGCCAAGAGTTTTCTCTTAAAACCTATTCACAAAGCTGCTGAGACAAACTTTTACTAAGGAATAGACAGAAGTCTTAAGCTAAGAGTAAGGGCTGGGTTGACCTCGTTGCTATGGAGTAAACACACAGTGATTGGCTGATGGGGGAGGAGTCAGTGATTTAATCATAGAAATATTGTAGAATGAGGTGTCATGTTTGCTCATTAAAATAAAGGTTTTAAAATACAAATGTTGCCCTATTCAAATAAATATTTTTTTAATAAAAATGTTGCCATAGTCAAAATAAAATGTTGCCATAAAGGTTTTAAAATAGGCTAAGTGTCACTAATTAAACTAGTATATACAGTTAATTGTCCACCTCTTGGATGTCTGCATCTCAAGAGATTGTAGAATTCAAGCGACAAAATATTTTTTTACTCTATTCAATCATTTGTAAGTGTGAACTCATGAAAACCATTGCCACAGGTAATGTAATAAGACAATATTTATTTATTGTTTTTTTTTTTTTGCGTCTCATCGTAGATTCAAATCTATAAAAAAAAATGTATTGCATTTATGAAGAAAAAGTTCAGCACCAAAGGCTCTATCGCTATTGCTTCAATGGTGTACAGTGTCTTTGGGTGGATTAGGAATGTTTGTGATTTGGTCTTAGTGACTTAGGAGTCCTCTTGTATACTCCTAACACATTTCACAGATTTAGGAGCTACTTTTAGCGCTAAAATGCTTTGTGAAATACTCTTAGAGCAAAAATGTAGGACTCCTAAAATTAGGACTGACACGCCCATTATTTCTCCTAAATCAGCAAGCTAGGAGCTACTTTTAGCCTTAAGATGTTTTGTGAATATGGCCCCTGATCTTTAAAATAATTAAGAAGTCAACTCAAGTCAAGTCACCTTTATTTATATAGCGCTTTTTACAATGCAAATTGTGTCAAAGCAGCTTTACAGTGATAATTGGTATATAATTTTGGCTGAACAGCAGCTCTAAAAGAATAGTGTCAATGCAGGCAGATCAAAGCACTGTTGATTATCAAATGTCAAGTTAAATGTTCAGTGTCCCAACTAAGCAAGCCAAAGGCGACAGCAGCAAGGAACCCAAACTCCAACAGGGGACATCAGATTGCAAACAGGTGCCAAATAGGTGTTAAAATGGAGAAAAAAACCTTGGGAGAAACCAGGCTTAGTCGGGGTGCCAGTTCTCCTCTGGCGTCCGATAGGATCGCAACATTCAAAGTATTTATTTCAGTTCCATCCAGTTGAGGATTGTAGTCATCACGCCGGTATGGACGGTTTGTTGAGGAACTGTGCCACTGGTTGTGTCGATGAGGCCTTCACAATGGATGATCTAGTTGACTCAATCTCTACTGATACTTCAGGGCTGCGTTGTGGTCGTGTCAAGGCGTCGGTCCTCGGTCTCACCTGGAAACGGCCCGGATCCGACTATGGTAAACCTCGGGATAAACAGAGAGACTAATATTAGCGTAGATGCCATTTTTCTTCTGATGTAACGGGTACATCTGGTGTTACAGGAAGTGTTCCCGGTTCCGGCTGACCTAATTTATGCAGCCTAATAATCCTGAACACACTTCTTATCAAGTCACAATTTGAAGAAGTATTTTCATAGATCAAAGAATGCAGGATGATTTATGTGTCAAGTTTCTAGTTTAAACCAAAAATGAAAAATCTGTTATCACTGAAATTCCAAACCTGTATCCTAGATGAATTTCTTTCTTCCATGTTTTCATTGAATTGACAATATCTGCTTTTGTTTCCTTCAGAAGAATTAAAGTTTTACAGGTTTTGGAAAGACATAAGGGTGAGTAAATGACATTTTTGGGAAAGTAATGGTGATACTTACCTTAGCAAGTACCACTTATATATATATATATATATATATAAACATAAAGTCAATCAATAAGCAGTGGTCTATTGCAGTGTGGAAAAGTGATATGTATTCTAAATCATTTATAGACCTGTCATGTGTCAGATATTTATACCTCCTTAAATTGATTTGGACAATGTCATCGTGGGCCAAAAAGCTGTTACTGTCCATATCATGTGGGCACCGTCTGTGCCTATCTCTCCTGTGAATCTTCTCACTGTTTTCAACAATAACTGAAGACTCAAGTCTGTCTCTCTTTCGTTCTGTCTGTCTGACTCTGATTACAGTCTCTTGACAGGTGTTGGCTCATTGAGTGGTAGACAGGCCAATGTCAGCATCATCAGCATGGATCTCCTTTGAGACTTTGACACACAACCCCCATCCTTCCACCAGTCACCTATCTTCCATCCCGAAGCCCTGCTCTCTCTCTCTCTCTCGCTCTCTTTCTTTCTCCTATAGGACCTTGTCGCCTACGGCTAATCTTCCAGGCATTCTCCCACTCAGTCCAACTTGATCCACTCAACTCTGCCCTGTAGAGGTATGCCATTGCCCTGTAATTAAGACCCAGACTTTTCACCTTCCTGTCTCTGTGCAATGAGCAGCCACATTTCTGACAAATGCACTCAATGCAGTTACAGAAAGGATTGTTATTAGCTTGGACGATGTGCATACTTTCTGAGGCAGAGCTTGGACGGAAATGTCAATCGAGTGAGAAATAATTGAGTTTGCCTCACTTCCGTTAGGGGCGGCTGGTCAAACTTTTTCCATCAAACATTTCTTTCCTACATTTAAGACAATCTGTCTTCTATTCAGTCTGCCAATTAACTGTGTGCTCATGAATTTGAGGTTGTTGTTAATTTATAAATGGTAATGACAAACTCATAAAAAGTGTGTGAATTTGAACATTATATCTGTGAGAATTTTGCTAATCAATTAAACAATTTGTGTATCATAATTTGTATGGCCTTATTGTGTGTAATTGTGTAATATTTAATTTATAGTGTCTGAATTGCAGCTGTTTGGTTTCTCGAATACTCCCCTCATCTGTCATTGGTCATGCAAAAAGACCTAAACTTCTGCCATTGGTTGAGAAAATGTCTTAAAGGGGACCTATAATGCCCCTTTTACAAGATGTAACGCAAGTCTCTGGTGTCCCCAGAATGTATGTGTTAAGTTTCAGCTAAAAATACCCCACAGATCATTTATCATAGCTATTAAAGCTTAAAACATGCCGTTTTTGTGTGTCCCTTTAAATGCAAATGAGCTGCTGCTCCCGGCCCACTTTCCAGAAGAGGAAAGAACTTTAACTGCACTTCGGTTGCTCAACAACAACAAAGCTGGAGAATCTCACGCAGCCAAAAATGATGATTGTCAGTAACGGTGTCTTACAGCCTTACATTGTTCAACCCGGAGTCGGAAACTAATGGAGACACTCAGGAAGAAGTTGCAAATTTTAGAATGCATTTGAACGTTTCTGAACGGTTAGTGGATAAATGTATGTAGTTGCTGTGGAGTTGATTCAACTCATTGACTAGCATGTGCCGTCATGTTAATCTTTTGTACAAATCCAGCGTTGAATTGACTCCCGTTTGTGAAGCCATCCGTCATTAAAATGACGGAATGGCAACAACACTCTACTACAACAACTCTTCCTCTTCTCTAAAGCAGCCCAACATGGCCTCACCCCCTTTGTTGCATGTTCTCAGGAGCAGGGTTTATGTAGGGTTAGTGATGTCACCAACATGGGAAGAAGCTTGTTGTAGTCCCTACCAGCCGTTTTTTGTAGTCCTTAAACAGAGAATTCTTTAAAAGAAAATATCTCCCTTTGCATTAAACTTTGAGCATCCTAACTTAGATGTTGTTTATGGTCTAACAGCAACATTACACACTAACTAAAGTTAAAAAAGTGAAATCATAATCAACCACCCCTTTAAACTTCAGTAAAAATCGTGTTAGATTTGGTGAGTTCATTTTCACGAATCGATTCAAATCTCTTCAGTTGGTGGACGTTTGGCAAGAATGTACCTCTGATTTGGGGGGAAAAAACTTTTCCACCTTTTACATCAACAAAGAATATATAGCTTTTTAATATACCAAAACAAATCAACAACATATATATATATATATATATATATATATATATATATATATATATGTATATATTTCACCCAGCTCTGTTTGGTGGTTGATTTGGTGCATTTGTGGCACAGATATATCCAGCCCCCAATATGCTGCATTTCATCTGCTCCAGGGCAAAATAAAATGCCTGGAGTAAAGAATGATCTCTGTCGTTACTCAGTGAACATGCAGAACCTCATAAGCAATGTTCATTTAATGTCATATAAATAACACATAATGTAATTGTATATAATTTTTTTTGTTCTGAAAGCTTTTATTTGTGCTCTGGCTATAAGTGAAATCTTAAAAAGTGAAAAAGCAAATCTTGTAAGTGTCATTATTCTGTATTTTCTGAGTTAAAAGAGTGGCTTTATTCAGATCCAGTAAAGAAGCTTTTGCATATGTTCTGCCAGTAAAGCAGATGCATTTCCTATTTCATAGAAGAAAGACATTAAACCTTCAAACCCAGGGTGTAACCACTGTAGACACTGAGGGTTTGAACATCCTTGTTAAACCTGTAAGCACTGTAACTTAATCTTACAGAAAGTCTAAGCAAACAGTATATAAGAGAAGAGCCATGAAACAACTTTTTAAAATCCCAAGAGAAAAGAATTCAACATTTGCATTGTTTTATATGTTAGAGGGTACATTATTTGTCTCCAGATGATTTATGCAAGACACATACAGTAGCTTGAAAAGACAAACTACAAAAAAAACTATTTTTTCTTAAGACTGCAACTTTAAAAACAGCACATACTGTAATGTTATATTTTCACTTTATTTAATGCACTATGAAAAACTTATTTTAATGAGTAAGTTCAAGTTCTTTGTAATTAATTACCCTGAAACAGAAAATAACTGGTCCCCAGCAATAAATTAACACCCATTATTTCTGTATTTTTATGTCCTCACAGCTTTTATATGTCCTTTGATTACCGTATTTTAAACTATGCATCTTTTCCAACTTCTTTTTTGCAATTTTGTAGAAAGGTTCCCAGGGTCAACGCAAACAGAACAGTCATAGAGAGTTTAATTAACTCTACCACATGGAAGAAAAGAAATTTCCACTTGGCTCAATGTGCAGAAGTGTGTAATAGATTTAATGAATCAATAAAGTGTAAGTGGTAAGTTTTGCTAATTGCTGCTTGGGCTGGTTGCCAATAATTAATAATAATAACAATTCTTTTCTTTCTTGCAGTGATGGGCAAAATGTTTGCTTGAGATTCTCTCAGATCAGCTCAACAAGCCTTTCAGACATTGTTTGAGGTTAAAATTTCCAACAACATTTAATACACCTGGTTAGAGAGACAAAAACTTCAAAATAGAAGGAAAGCAAAGAGAAGCAGGACATCTTATCAATTGAAGTGTCACCTTCCAATGCGTCCACTTACTGTGCATGTACCAAAGGAATCTGATCGTGTGTCCTTTCCTCTGAGCTTCAACAGGAAATTTCTCTGTGCGTCCTGAAGCGCTAGTCCTTCACACTCAGGCTGATATGAGCAGATGTAATTTCCACAAAGATCTGTGATCACCAAATAACTCTGACTCCACAGAGTGGCTGAAATACAATCTGTGCTATTTGTCTTTTTGGCACAAAGTGACCCACACTGTAGAAATTAAAGTAAATAATCCTGAAAAAATGACCAAAGATTTACCTGAGTATTGTTTAGCTTATTATTTTGAAGTTTTAGCAATGTACAACTTTCAGAAACTTGTGTATCTCCATGCAGCTTTTGCATTACAGTATACTGTTATTTTTAATTCTTACAATTGTAGAATCAAGTAATGGCATCTTAAGTTAATAATAACTGATAACTGATAATAATCAAAAATAATGAGAAGAATTATAAAATGAAAAAGTTTAGTTAAACATAAAATAATTAAGTTCTTAATTATAAAAATAATTCTGACAAACGATTTTTTTTTTGTAGTGCATTCTTTTTTCGGCATTTAGAAATTCAAAACTGTGACTGCTGAATGCACCAGTTGCAAAATAGATGCACAGATTCATGATAAAGATACGCTGCACTGTACTGTGGAGCAGTTTGAACTTCCGTTGCAATGCTAAGGTGGATATATGACACCAACTGTTAGTGGTGGCTTGGGTCTTATCTGTTGGGACAGCTGAGCTTGACACAAAGTGCTCATCACGCTCCATTACCCATCAACGACATGCTGCTCCATAAAGACAATTCAATGTACCTATCTCAGAGCCACACAGGAATAGGCTGCATGCACATCTATACTTTGGTTGATCCGTCTCTGATCTTTTTGTTTCAGCAAGTGATGGTCCAATATAGTGGGAAATCAGCATACAGAGCATCAGATGTGGATGCAATTTTTAGGAAAGGTTTCCTTTTAGGCACTGCAAGTCCTAGCCATAGAAACCATAATAATGATTTGTATGGATATGCCACTAAGTTAGAATGAGCTTATTAAAGGTGCCCTAGAATCAAAATTTGAATTTAATTCGGCATAGTTAAATAACAAGAGTTCAGTACATGGAAAAGACATACATTGAGTTTCAAACCCCATTGCTTCCTCCTTCTTATGTAAATCTCATTTGTTTAAAAGACTTCCGGAAAACATGCGGATCGCAACATAACAGTCGGGATCATTAATATGTATGACTCCAGTATTTGCATATATGCCAGCCCAGGCATTAGACAAGGTAAGGCAGTATTAACGTCTGGATCTGTGCACAGACAAGGTAAGCCAGCAAGAACAACAGCGAAAAATGGCAGATGGAGCAGTAATAACTGATATGATCCATGATAGCATGATATTTTTTGTGATATTTGTAAATTGTCTTTCTAAATGTTTCATTAGCATGTTGCTAATGTACCGTTAAATGTGGTTAAAGTTACCATTGTTTCTTACTGTATTCATGGAGACAAGAGCTGTTGCTATTTTCATTTTTAAACATGTGCAGTCTGTATAATTCATAAACACAACTTCATTCTTTATAAATCTCTCCAACGGTATAGCATTAGCCGATAGCCACAGAGCATAGCCTCAAACTCATACAGAATCAAACGTAAACATCAAAATAAATACTTTACTCATATTTCGAAGCATGCATACAGCATGCATGACAAACATCTTGTAAAGATCCATTTGAGGGTTATATTAACTGTGTGTACTTTGTAAATGCACTGTAATATAGTCGAGAGCTCGTGTGGCAGGGAGCAGGCGAATTAAAGGGGCGGCGCGCTGCCAAAATCAGTGTTTAGTTAATGATGCCCCAAAATAGGCAGTTAAAAAATTAATTAAAAAAAATCTATGGGGTATTTTGAGCTGAAACTTCACAGACACATTCAGGAGACACCTTAGACTTCTATTACATGTTGTGAAAAAGCATTCTTGGGCACCTTTAAATTCATTTGCTGAATTTGTTTATTTCATTCATAACGTCTCAGGTTACAGATGTAACCCTGGTTCCCTGAGTAGGGAACGAGACGCTGCGTGGTAACGCATTGGGAACCTTCTGCGTGATGTCGTCACTGAAGCACTCATGTATCTAGCCAATCGCGAAGCGAGACGTCAGAGACGGGTGACGTCACGGACCAGGAAACTATAAAGCACACTCGGATGCAGAGCACGCCAGCTTCTAAGTAAGTCTGAAGCAAGCACTTGCAAGTGTGCAGGGGTACGGCAAGAGACGCAGCGTCTCGTTCCCTACTCAGGGAACCAGGGTTACATCTGTAACCTGAGACGTTCCCTTTCGTGGGAACTGTCGACGCTGCGTGGTAACGCATTGGGAACGCAATCCCAACTGAGCCATAGCTCAAGCACTTGCCAAGGTTATCTTGACAGGACAGAGGACCCCGGAGTGGAGCCAACATCAAGGTTATAATATTTAATAAATGTGTGCTGGCATGACCATCCAGCTGCATCACATATGTCACTCATGGAGACTCCTGACATCAGAGCTTTTGATGCCGCCATACCCCTGGTAGAATGGGCGCGAACATTCAAGGGAGAGGGCTGTCCGGCCGCTTCGTATGCAAGTGAGATGGCCTCGACCACCCACTTGCTCATTCTCTGTTTTGATGCTGGGCCCCCTTTTCTAGGGGACCCATAACAGACAAACAACTGATCTGACTTACGCCACAGGGCAGCTCTGTGGACATAAGTATCCAAAGCCCTTACTGGGCATAACAGATTCAATTTTTCCTGATCCGCAGATTCAAATGGAGGAGGATAGAAAGACTGAAGCACAATGGGGCCTGGGACATTGGTAGGGACCTTTGGGACATACCCCGGTTTAGGATACAGGAATGCTTTCACCATTCCTGGAGCAAATTCAAGGAAAGAGGGAGCAACAGAAAGTGCTTGTAAATCTCCTATCCGCTTCAGAGAAGTGATAGCTAATAAAAGAATCGTTTTCAGAGTGAGGAACCTCTCAGGAACCTCCTCTAATGGTTCAAAGGGAGCCTCAGCTAACCCTTGTAAGACCACAGCCAAGTCCCAGGTTGGCACCCTTGTGCGCACTGGAGGCCTCAACCTCAGTGTGCCACGGAGGAAGCGTGTGACGAGGGGGTCTCGACCTACCGAGATATTCCCCTCAAGAGGAGCATGATATGCTGAAATTGCTGCAACATAAACCTTTAAGGTTGAGTGAGATAGGCCCTCCGAGAATTTTTTTCTGGAGGAATTTTAGCACAAAGCTAACAGAAGAAAGGACAGGGTCCGTATTATTGTGTCTGCACCAGGTAGAAAACAAATTCCATTTGTAGGCATACAACTTCCTCGTGGCGGGAGCTCTGGAGTTAAGAATGGTCTCCACAACCTCGGTTGGGAGACCAGCATTTATGAGTCTGGCCCCCCAGAGGCCAGGCCCATAGTTTCAGTCGTTCTGGGCGGGGATGTATAATCATGCCGCCCGCTTGAGACAGGAGGTCCTGTCTGAGAGGAAGCTCCATTGGGGAGCCGTTGAGTAACGACACTAGGTCTGAGAACCATATCCTGGTTGGCCAGAATGGGGCTACCAGTATTAGATTGGCCCCTTCTCTGCGTACTTTTTCCAGAACTCCCGGGAGCAGGGCGATCGGGGGAAATGCGTACAGGCGCAGCCTCGGCCACGTCTGTACCATAGCATCCAGACCCAGAGGTGCTGGATGTGTTAGGGAGTACCAGAGCGGACACTGGGTTGACTCTCCCGAGGCGAACAGGTCGACTTCCGCTCGACCGAAATTTTTCCATAGGAGACTCACCACTTCTGGGTGGAGTCTCCACTCCCCGGGCCTTGGCCCCTGCCTCGACAGGGCATCTGCTCCCACATTTTGATGTCCCGGGATGTAAGCTGCCCTCAGCGAGAGCAGCTTCCCTTGGGACCACAGGAGGATCTGACGGGCCAAGTAATATAGTCGGCGAGACCGCAGACCCCCCTGATGATTTATATATGCAACCACTGGGAGAAAGTGTTTCAGAGCTAGGAACACTGCCATCATCTCTAGCCGATTTATGTGCCAAGAGAGCTGATGGTCTTCCCAAAGACCCTGAGCTGAGCGACCACTCATGATCGCTCCCCAGCCCGTGAGGGAGGCGTCCGTCGTAAGCATTACTCGACGAGTAGTGGCCCCCAACCCGGGTCCCTGGGACAGGAACCGGGGGTCTTTCCACATGGTCAGAGAACGAAGACATCGTTTTGAGACTTTGATCATGCGAAAGGGATTTCCCCTCGGGGAGAACCCCCTGGTCCTGAGCCACCACTGTAGGGGCCTCATGTGCAGAAGGCCAAAAGGTATTACGTTGGACGCAGCTGCCATCAGACCCAGCAGTTTCTGGAACTGTTTTACAGTGAGTGACTGGCCTAACTTCACCCCTTTCATAGCCATAAGAATGGCACTCACCCGAGCGGGAGACAAATGTGCCCGCATCGTGGTGGAGTCCCACACTACACCCAGATAGTTGGTGGATTGAGCTGGAACTAGCACACTCTTTTTGGCATTGAGCCTCAGCCCAAGCCTCTTCATATGGGACAGAACAGCATCTCGATGCTGAACTGCTAGTTGCTCTGACTGAGCTAGAATCAACCAATCGTCGATATAATTCAGTATGCGAATGCCCTGGATCCTCAGCGGAGCCAGAGCTGCGTCCACGCATTTCGTGAATGTGCGGGGTGATAATGATAGGCCGAACGGAAGAACCCTGTACTGGTAAGCTTCGCCCCCGAAAGCAAACCTGAGGAACTTCCTGTGAGAATGATGGATGGACACATGAAAGTAAGCATCTTTCAGGTCTATTGCCACAAACCAGTCCTCGGACCTGATCTGTGGTATAATCTGTTTGAGTGTCAGCATCTTGAACTTGAGCTTTTGTATTGAGCAATTTAGCACACGTAAATCTATAATAGGTCGTAGACCTCCATCCTTCTTTGGAACAATGAAGTAACGGCTGTAGAACCCTGACTGATTGCTGGGAGGAGGAACCCTTTCTATAGCTCCTTTTTGCAAAAGTGTCGCAACTTCTTGTTCCATAACCAGAGACTGCTCGGGGATTACCACTGTGGGAAGAACCCCGTTGAATCTGGGCGGGCGAGACCCGAACTGGATCTTGTAACCCTCTTTTATAGTGAGCAGCACCCATTTTGATATATTCGGAAGAAGTTTCCATTCTACCAGAAAATTTACTAAGGGAACCAGTCTCTCGAGACTGGCCTCTGGTGTTTTTTGAGCACCTGATTCGACGCTCTGAAGCGGCGCACCGGCAGAGAACAATCGAATCAAGTGGCCGGCCCTCCTCGGAGGGTCGGTGGAGACCGCTGCGCCCTGACGCACCCTGGGTGGCAGGGTTGGCATAACGATCCCCTGAGGGCGCCGAAGGGAAGCGGCTTTTAGATGTATTTTTCGCCGGCTCCCTTGGTAGGGGGCCGCCAAATACGGTTCATTACCCAAATACATACGTACGGCTTCGAAGCCTACCGGCCAGGATAACGGCGCGCAGGTCCGTTCTGCCCCTAGAAGGCTTCGGCTGAAGCGAGCGGGCCGACCCGATCCCCAAGCTCTCTGCGGGGAGCACGGGCGGCCACGCTAATCTTTTGTTGCGCTCTGTGGTGCGCTGAGGAGCTCGTTGACGGCCGAGGCTGATCCCGCTCATCAGCCTCGGGGGGAGGGATTCTTGGTTTGCGGGGGATGAACCTCTGGAACGCCGCAGATTGTTTCTTAGCCTCCCGGAACCTCTCGACGACTGTTGTAACGGCGTCGCCGAAGAGGCCCGCAGGAGACAGCGGCGCGTCCATAAGGGAGGCTTTGTCACGCTCCCTTATGTCCGAGAGGTTCAGCCACAAGTGCCTCTCCGTAGCCACCAATGCTGCCATAGAGCGGCCGATTTCTTTTGCCGTCTCTTTGGTGGCACGGAGAGCCAGGTCAGTTGCCATCCTGATTTCCTGGATGCACTCATACGTGGCCTCCCCGCTATTCTCCACTTCCCCCAGCAGGTCGGCTTGATATGCCTGTAGGAGCGACATGGTATGTAGACATGCCGCTGCCTGACCTGCTGCCGCATAAGCCTTGCCCACCAAGCCTGATGTAGTTTTTAATGGCTTGGTGGGCAACGTCGGGGTTTTCAGCGACGATGCAGACTCGGGGGAGAGATAGCCCGCAAGCGTCTCTTCCACCCGAGGCATCGCCGCATAGCCTTGCTGCTTCAGCCCCACGATGTTAATATACATTGAGGTCTGGGGGCTGAAGACGCGATATGATGCCGGCTTCTTCCAAGACCTCGAGACCTCGGTGTGGAGGTCCGGAAAGAAGGGCAAACCCCGACGCTGGGGTAGTGACCGAGCGGGCAGAAAGCGCTCATCCAGCTTACTCTTTGGTCTAGTATCTGCCCGCTCTGCTGGCCAGTCAATTTTTAATTTGGCCACAGCCCTGGTCACTACCTCCAGGAGCTCCTCATGTGCTGGGGAAGAGGATGGCGGTTCCTCTTCCCCCACGCTCATCACATCAACCTCCTCAGAGGAAGAGAGACGAAGCGCGGGTGCCTCTCTCTGGGGGAAGAAACCGCAGCGCGTGCTTCCGCCGCCTGAGAAGAGGCACTGGGGCTGGCAGGTAAAGGGCGAGATAAGGCTGGGCCCGTCTCAACCCCCTCTGCCAGCTCCATTTGCGAACCCCACGAATGAAGCCGCCGCTGCGCCTCAGCAACAGCGGGACCCGATCCGCGGGGAACGCCGACCGGAGCACCCTCTTTATCGTGAAAGAGTGCCCGGCGTGATCTTAAAACTCTGAGGGTGAGCTTCTCACAATGAACACAGACAGCCCCCTCGAGAGCTGCCTGTGCATGCTCAACCCCCAGGCAGACAACACACATCTCATGAGTGTCCCCATCTGGAATAAACCGTGTGCATGGGTGAACACACTTTTTAAATTGTCTGCCTTCCGCCATTTCACTCGTGTCTTATTCACTATATATATATATATATATGTGTGTGGTGCACAATAACACTCTTGTCCTCAGACGAAGAGATAATGTTTTCCAAAAATAAGCAGGACAAACAACACCAAATAAGACACACAAGATAACATAGAGCGCTTGCTGAAGACACAGAAGCTGGCGTGCTCTGCATCCGAGTGTGCTTTATAGTTTCCTGGTCCGTGACGTCACCCGTCTCTGACGTCTCGCTTCGCGATTGGCTAGATACATGAGTGCTTCAGTGACGACATCACGCAGAAGGTTCCCAATGCGTTACCACGCAGCGTCGACAGTTCCCACGAAAGGGAACTTATTTTTGTATCTAACGCTACATTGTACCTCCAGGGAAACTGTCTAACGTTATTATAACATTAGATGAACTCATATCACTTAATTTTTACCTGTCATACTTGACATGGTTATAGAGAGCAAAGGTTTTTGAAAGAAAAAAAAAAAGAGAAACACAAAGTCTGTAAAATAAACTGTTAAAAGAATTTGATGATCACTAGTCTAGTGATTGTACGTTATTCTGTGTTGTCATCATTCAGGTTGTATTTCAGCTTTAATGTATGTTTTTTTTTTCCCCTATAGTGACAGCAAGAAGCTAGTGGACTGCCGAGTGCTGCTTTCACTCCAAAATGGCAGAAATGTAGGGCTGCTGCTGGGCACAGGTGTTGCAATGGAAAGTTCTATTGTCTTTCACTTCTTGTGAATATAAGTTATTTGCCGGAACACATGCAAGCTACAGCGAACTTGCTTGGAGGCCTACATAGATGAGATAAAGCACTCTCATTTGTACAATATAGCATGAAAGAATACAAAGGTGTTTACATGGGTTGTAACTCGTGGTGAGAGATTGTTCAAAACGGCGCATACGTCGAACGCCTGTGTACAAGTATGATTCAAATGAAGTATACTTTGCAAGGCTGTGCATTCCACTGTGCAAAAAATAAGTATACTTTATATCATTGTTGAAAAAATATTTCAGTTCTTTTTAATTCATTTTAAAAAATGGCAACAATATAATGTGTATCATTTTCGGGGGCTTCTTTTTATGTGGCTGTTAGGCAATAGTGTTCTTTTAAATAAAAAAATTCTTGTAATGTGCAGGCAACCTATCTGATCTCGCTATGCTAATAAAACATTAAAGTGAACTTAATTGTAAATTCTGTCCAGCAGCATATGCTATTCACCCAGTTCAGGTAGCAGCTGCCACAGTCTGCCATCTGCTCTTTAATTGGTGAACTTGTCACTGATGTTATTTTTCAGTTTTCCTTCCTTTAAGAACAGATGGATCTTTAAATCAAGTCCCCGCAGTCCATTGTAAAAAAAAAAAAAAAAAAAAAAAAAAAAGAGAGATAGAGAGAGAGAGATACGAATGCACATATCATGGTCTGTATGATCTCACAGGGACTATTAGGCTCCTTCAAGATGTCATGCCATGCATGTGTTTTTGCTTCTGTATGACTGCAGACACAAAAGAGAAAATAACGGAGTTAAATAGATAGGTGTATTTGTTTTCTACCATTGGCTTTTTCCTTGTAATTAATTTCAAAGCATGTTCCCTTGAGACCAGCAGGTAAATCCAGCATTTGTTTTGGTGAACAACAAACACTGAATCAATACTCACCAAGGCCACCATCCCTTACTATAGAAGAGTGATGTCACTGATGGGTGAGAGCAGCCAAAAGAGGAGAGTTCAAACTCTTCTTCCTTTTTTTTCTGCAGCCCACCACCTTATATGTTAAATGACTTGTGTATCTGGTTTGTAGAGATAGGCTCTTATCTGTTATTGAGAATGCTGGCAGCAGGTAGACTGATCTGGGTGTGTGGTGTCCAGTGGAGTGGCTCATCTAGAGGCCAAAGCTTCTCTGCATCGCTAACACTCCCCTAAGCTCCATCCACTTACCCTTTGAAAGCTCCAGCGGAGCACACCATCCTACCCACTGTCCCAGCAGACTTCGTTATCCCGCAGAACAGACGATGTGTTTGCTTCTGCGAGAAGAGCTGTGTTTTTATGTGAAATGACAGCACTGGGAAGTTACTGGGCTTGTAAGTGTTGTTTTTCACAATTAGGAATAAATGTTACATGCTTTCATACGTTACAAGAACAACTGGCTCAGAAAGTTCGCGCAGAAATATTCAAACAATGAAGTTATCAGTCTAAGTGCTTTTGTTATGTTGTATAATAAAACACTAAGCCACCAATGAATGCGTGTTACAATGATTGTGAGTAGGTTAATAATTTATAAAACAGCAGCTAAATATATGCAATATGGTAAAAGTTAAAAAATTATCAATAGTTATTTATTAATAGAAATAATTTAGTCTTCCACCTTTATCTTCTTCCACCAAGTAACAGTTCATTCACTTATTGTATTCACATTGTGAACGTGATTTTCACATTATTTTATTAATTCTTCACATTATTTTTTTATTAATCTGATGCCAAGAAATTTCAAGGCCAATATATATATATATATATATATATATATATATATATATATATATATATATATACACACACACACACACAGGGGTGCACATAACTTTTTTTTTGGTCTGGTTCTCAAGGCTAGATGATGATAATTTTTTTTTTTTTTTTTTTACACTAACATTAACGACACAAACAGCAAAGGCTGCTGTCACTTTAAGAAGGAAAACACGGACCGAATAACTGACACACATCCGGTTTTTTCAACTGTTCACTTATGACATAACCGAGAGAATACTTGCAAAGACAGGTATTTTGACATAATTTGTGTGTATGTGTCTGTTCAAGCGCAAGTAAACGCGAAAGAGGAATTAATTTGGTGTTCCAGCGCTGTCTGACTCTGACTCTCTCTCTCTCTGCATGCACGTTTCAGGGGTAAGGCTGACTGTGCGCACATGTGATAACAGCTCGCGAGTCCAGATTTTCGCCTCTTCTCATGTTTAAAATAGTTTGAATGTGTTAATTGGTGAGACAAAACACGTTCAAATGATGAACTTTCACTCTATGATGGTTAAATTTATCAGTTAATCCGCGAATCACATGCATGCCGAACCGTTGGACCTTATCCGTACGGATCACGGATTAACTGCGATCCGTTGCACACCTAATAATTAAAGAACACACTTATCATCATGATTGCTATTTTACCAGAGGTGGAGAAAAATCCTACTCCAGTAAGTAAACGTGTCCCTGTGAACCGGTCCTCATAAATGTTGGTATTCAAAAGCGCTTCCCTCCATGTTTTCTGGTGGGCATCGTTCATTTTTACCGCGCATGCGCACCTGCTTACCACTTATGTGCACACCTGTGTTTATATATATATATATATATATATATATATATATATATATATATATATATATATATATAATTATGCTTCTAGTGTTGGTTGATTGATTGATTGAGATTTCTAAGGATATGGGATACGGGTAATTGTAGCCAAATATGTATATTTTTTAAGTCATCATCATGTAGAATTAATAAACGGCAAATGATCAGATCTCAACAAAAACTGTTATAATTCGGTTAAGTCTGACGTCATGTGGCAGCGCTTCCGGGTCCAAATGCTCTATATCATACCACAAGAAAACAACAAACGGTGCCAATATACACACGCAATGTGGTGTTATACTTCCAAAAAAATATATAATCATAACCTTTATCTCCATACCAAAATCCCAGATGGCCAGACAGTGATTCATCTTTTATAATTTGCTTATATATTAATGTCTGTGACCAGGGGCGTAAATTTCATCTGACAGTAGGGGGGGACAATAAACATAAAATTTCTTAAGAGCAATTTTTGAAGGGGACACAAATAACAGCCAAAATTTTACTTATAAAGAATATATGTAATGTTACACAGAAGAAAACCTACTATTATTAGTGTAGCATGGAGACTGCCATTATGCTCATTGTTTCTCTTTGGTTCAATGAAAAAACTGACTAAATTGGCCAAAATATTCTTCAAAATCTTATAATATATATATATATATATATATATATATATATATATATATATATATATATATATATTAGTTATATTTAAACTTTTTTTATTTTTTTTTGAAGTTGTTTACAACCAAGTCACCAAAATACGATGAATACCAAAGTCCCTTTTATTCTTTGTGAATACACACTGAGCATAACCGAACACACAACAGTAAAAATAATCACTTCATCCGATGTTTTTGAATAAAATAGCCTTGAGAGCCGACTTACTGGAACTCATCTGTCTGTAGAACTATTCTCTCCCGCCGGCGCCGCCGGACTTCTACAGAATCAACACACAAGCGAGTGTGACGTGCGCGGTGGACCAAACCACTGTGAGGCAAGGGAGGGGTGACTCAAAATATTTCTAAACTTAAAACGCCCGTTTGCGTTTGTATTGCTTCACTACTTACATAATTATTTTAAGTTTATATAATTTATGTACAATACTTAGCGTGGTTATTAATTATATATTTTTTTGGGGGGACAGCACTCAGATAGGGGGGGTCATGACCCCCCTGTCCCCCCCGCAATTTACGCCCCTGTCTGTGACGCTGTGACCACGGAGACTGTTGTGTAGACTGTAAGTATTTTAAATGTTTAACTTTAAAATGTTAAATTTTTAATATGACTAAATAGTGCTCATAAACGGCCGTGGAGATGGCATTCTCAAGTGAAACAAGTCGAGGCTTGGACCCGGAAACTGCGTTCCTTACGTCACGACTTAACCATAGACTGTAAAAAAATATGGACGTAGCGTCCGTGACGTCACCCATAGAGTTCTGAACAGCAGTTTTGACGCGTAAATGAGGCCGCGGCCATCTTAGCTGCGCGTCACCGCATGTCACTCCCGGATAACTGAAAATGGGTAAAGAGGCGGGGAGGTGGTTTGAGCTGATGTGATTGGTTGCTGAAACCACGCCCGCCTAGCTCGACGTGACCATGTTAGCAAGCAAAGGAGCTATCTATCTAGATACTATCTAAATTATTAATGAAGATAAGTTTTATCATCAGAAAGTTCTAAATGTTACTGTCAATCTACGGTGTTTCTTTAAGATATAGATGCTCCAACACCAGTAGTGTTGGGTGTGCAAATAACAACATGGAAAATCAAATGGGACTTCATACCTTTATAATAGAGATCGCGAGATGAATCCAATCTGTGGCACTTGGGTAAAATATAAATGTCCATTGCAAAACAAAACAAAAAAAAAACATTTCACATTTCTTCTGAATGATCTGCTCTCTGTCATCGTTCTTCAAGAAAGGATGCAATCTGAGAGGCCTTTATGTTGTAAAACTGTATACGATCGTATCTAACAAACAAAATGTCCAAAGTATATTTTTTTCAAAATAGTGCAGCAGTTTTAGTTACAATATCCAAGCAGTGCTGTCAGAGTTGTATATCCTCCTGGTATTGTCATTGTAGTAAATCTCGCAATCAAAACTTTCAGCCAATGCCACGGTCCAACAACGTGTGTTCTGGAGAACTTTAAGGCTTAATATAATTTAAACGGATAATTTATAAAAAAATTCACCCCCCTCAGAGTTGTCATGAAGGGCAAAAATAGCAGTATAGACCAAAACCACAATTTGAACCAACTTGTAAACATGTTTTTTTCTGTTATAAACTTGGCCAATTTAACATGGGACCTATGAGATTCTGCTCTCTTTTGGAGCCTGTCCCTAGCGGCCAGTCGATGAATCACAGTTTAAGTTACTTCCGTATTGGCTTCACGAGAGAAAGGGGGAGGTTGCCGCTTGGACTTAACAGGTAGATAAAAGCCATAATCATTATTTAGTTGGAAAAAAACTCCACATGATGTCTGTAAACTCTACACTGTAAAAAAAAAAATGTTGGTTTAACTTAAAAAAGTAAGTTACCTAGTTGCCTTAAAATTTTGAGTTCATTGAAATTAAAAATTTGAGTTAATACAATGAAGGTGAATACAGTGATCTGAACCACATTAATTATTGAAGTTGATTTGACAAAAATAAAAATGTTGTAAAAACAAATCATGAAAATTACAAAAATAAATATAAAATATAATATAAATTATATAATGTATAATATAAATTATATATCACATAAATAAATATATGTAAAATGTAAAATAATATATAATGTAAAAATAATATATTTTGCAGTGTATTTATACATTTTAGATGCATTATTATATTATTATTATTATTTAAATATATTATTATTTTTTATTATTATTGTTATTAATATAATGTGTTTGTGTAGTTTTATTATTATTATTGCCAGAATTAAAGAAGAAGTATGCCATTAAGGTCTAGAAGCAGCTTTGAATGTGGCTCATCCAGTCAGAATGTCAATTTTATAGCAGTGAACATAAAACTAGCCAACAGCACTACTGAATAAGTCAGAATTCAATACCTGTATGTAGCTATCAAGGACATCAAGAGCATCAGCACATGTTTTTAAAGTTCTCTGGCAGTGCTTGCTATTTGCTCTGAAGGGAAAGAGCTGCTTGAAGCTGCATCCTCAACAGTGGAGGGTGAGCACAACTGAATATCAATCAATAAAAGATCTTACTTGGATAAATAACAACTCTCAAGTGCACATGAAGTACAGTTCCAGACTGTGATGGAGCTGACCAGTATAATCTGAGGTTAATGGAGAGTAATTCCATTATCTTTAACAGTGTCATGCTTTATATTTGTTATGTACTTTAAAAGGCACACAAGATGTAACTGATCTCGCTGGCTATTTGAAGCATACACAAAATCATTCTCATTATATAGCACACATTATGTAAATCTAAAGTTGATTATATTCTAAACAACTTTGCAGGCACACAGTTGTCCTTTGTATACTAACCATATGAATGTTATATAGTTTATATGCAGCATTATGTTTTTCCTTACACTATGTGACTCATTGTATTTAAATGACCTGTTTTAAACAAATTTACTCTAGATTAATAGGAGGACAGAGAAAGAATACAATTCTTTCTAAATGCAAGGGCAACCGCTTCATCATTATATAGCAGGAGGCGGTTTTGTTTGTCCTTGAGGCTCATCCAAAGTCAGATCACTTGTGTTCTGGAGTGAGTCCTGTCTCTGTCTCTGCTAGAGAGAGTGGAGTCACACAGTGTTAGTCTGGCAGAAACCCTTGCTAAACTCCCACACATTTAAAAAAAACCCTCTTGAATCAGCCGACAGCTTCTCAAGTAGGTAATTGATGAAGATGAAGAAATATCACAGAACTAATCATGCTTAAGCTCAGCGTAAGACCAACCGTAGCAGGAGAGATCTTAAAGAAATAGTTCATCAGCAAATGAAAATTCTGCTTTTAAAATTATAAAAGTATAATTACTTATTGCAGTTATGTCCTAAATGATGCAGACTTACAGTATACACTATGTACTCAGTCATGTAGTGTATGTATTTTATAAGGTTACTGACTGCATGGAATGTCAAACATTCCACAATCCAATTTTTTGATTAATTAAGTGCATCATCTGGGTATTTAAAGTGTACTTTTTCTATTTGGAATAGAGTACCTCAGGGATGACGTGTTTTATAGGCCAACCCGGAAGCGGCACACGGGTTCCCTCGATCGAAAGCCTATTCATTTTTCTCATAGACTTTTGGAAAATCGCAGAAAATAAGCTCTGTGTTTAACAAAGGGTTATTATGACACTTACACGTTTTGTCTATCAAGATAATCTTTACAAGTTGACACAACATTTATACATTTTGAAGCCTAAATAAAGTCGTCAGATATAAAAAGCTAACAGTAGGCTATAAACGGACTATAGCACACCATGGTCGCGGATCAACGTCGTCACCACCAAGCGTCCTTGAACTGCATTTAAAAAACAACTCTATTTAAAAACATGCTCGCTGATTATGATCTGCGCTGTGTATGAACACTTATCCACTTTTTCATGAGCAATACTGTCCAAATGTCCTGTTTGTCATGATGACGTCTAAAGTCCCCGCCAAAGGAAGTAGTCTGTTTTAGCACTTTGTTAGCAACCGCCGTTTTTAAGACACAGTAAAGGTTTAAAAAATCACAAGCAGGTGTGTTTTATGTCATAGATCAAAACGTGAAAATATTTAGAGGCTTTGTTAATCACAGACCTTATTTCAGGCGATTTAGCAAAAACTCATTCAAAAAACCCATTGACTTCGGAGCAGTGGAACCGGAAGTCCTAAAATGCTAACTCGCTTCCGGGTTTTGCCTACAAAAATGCGTCATCCCTGAGGTACTCTATTCTGCAATATGGCAGAATAAGTCCTGCCTTCTAAATAAAAGAGCCAGTCGTTGATTGGTAAAGTTATCGAGTCACTGCAGCCACTAGAAGCTTCGGTTCCCATAGACATCAATCCATGTCCGAAATAGCGTACTGTCTGAGTATTTTAATTTAAATTTACTTCACCATTCTATATAGTATGAAGGCATGTAGTATGAATGAAATCCAGACATACTACATCCGCCATGTTGTTACTGTCACATGACCTACCAGCGTCAGTTAGGCCCTGTCCCAAATGGCACTTCATGTGCATTTTCGGTCTTGTGGACTTACAACGACTGCTGCGTGCATGTGTCCATTAAGTCCACAAGACCGTAGGGTGTCCCATTTGTCATTTAAGCTTAAAGAAGGGTGCTCGTGAGTGCCCCCTTTGCAGCTGCTATGCGCCCTCGATGTGCACTTCTGCTGAGCCCGTAAGACTGTGAGCTACGCAGAGGACTTTACCCCGGCAGTCAAAGCGGCATTACGTCGTGAATGTGCGGACTCAGAGGAAGACTATGAGGGTTTAGGGTGCCATTTGGGACAGGGCCTAAGTGTCCATCGTATGCACATCAGAATCTCACCGGAAGTAGTAAGTCATCCAGGTACTTTTCACATACTGTTTTTCGGATACTATGAATTTGGATATACTAC
The DNA here is from genome assembly GCF_024489055.1 of Chanodichthys erythropterus. Classification (NCBI taxonomy): domain Eukaryota; kingdom Metazoa; phylum Chordata; class Actinopteri; order Cypriniformes; family Xenocyprididae; genus Chanodichthys; species Chanodichthys erythropterus. The sequence continues at coordinate 29,390,331 of NC_090241.1, forward strand.
TCTGTTGGCATACTGTTTTCCGCATATTATATAGTATACGATTTCGGACGCAGCGAGAGCGTCAGTGTTCTGAGACTTGTGTCCAACCTGAAAAATACAATTTTTTTGGCATGATTCTAGCATTTAGAAACTACATTTATGAGACAGTTGTTGTCAGATTTCATTGGTGATTTCAAATATGAAATTTAATCTTAAGCTTGGAGAACAGTTTTGGAGAATTTGACATGTTGCATGTTCGGAAGCCTGTCGCGGCCGCCCTCCCTTCTTCAGGAGCGTGTTTTGAACCGGGAGTACCGGTTTGCATCGAGAGTACCGGCACTTTTATTTTTCCACTTCAAGCACTGGTCGCCAAGCGAAATGACCTGTCTTTGAGGGACTTTGAAACTACTTACATTTACATTTACATTTAGTCATTTAGCAGACGCTTTTATCCAAAGCGACTTACAAATGAGAGTAGTAGAATCAATTAAATCAACATGAGAACAACAGTATGTAAGTGCTGAGTGAAGTCACAGTTATGTCAGTAAAGTGCTCATAGCGATTTTTTTTTTTTTTTAAATAAATAAATACACAGATAGGAGAAGAATATTAGTCAAGGTAAGTGCTACTACTACTGGGTCAAGTGCTGACGAAAAAGATACGTCTTTAGCATTTTTTTGAAAATGGCTAGAGACTCAGCTGCTCGGATAGAGCGTGGCAGGTCATTCCACCAGCCAGGAACAGTCCCGGAGAAGGTCCGTGAGAGTGATTTTGTGCCCCTATGTGATGGCACCACAAGGCGCCGTTCACTTGCAGAACCCAGGTTTTTGGAGGGCGCGTAAGTCTGAAGTAGTGAGTTAAGGTATAGCGGTGCAGAGCCAGCTGTCGTTCTGTAAGCAAACATCAGAGCCTTGAATTGGATGCGAGCAGCTACTGGCAGCCAGTGCAGACTGATGAAGAGAGGAGTGACGTGCGCTCTCTTCGGTTCGTTGAAGACCAGTCTTGCTGCAGCATTCTGGATCAGTTGCAGAGGCTTGATAGTGCATGCTGGAAGGCCAGCCAAGAGAGCATTACAGTAGTCCAGTCTGGATAGAACAAGAGCTTGGACAAGAATTTGTGTGGAATGTTCAGATAGGAAGGGTCTAATCTTCCTGATGTTGTACAAGGCAAATCTGCAGGACCGGGTCGTTGCTGCAACATGATCTGTGAAGGTTAGACCATCATCCATCACCACTCCAAGGTTTCTGGCTGTCCTGGAAGGAGTGATGGTTGAAGACCCAAGTTGAACTGAACTTGGTTGTGATGAAGTTTTGGGTTTGCACCGATCACAAGCAGTTCCGTTTTTGCAAGGTTGAGTTGGAGGTGGTGGTCCTTCATCCAGGCAAAAATGGCCGTCAGGCAGGCTGTGATGCGACCAGCAACCGTCGGATCATCTGGTTGGAATGAGAGGTAGAGTTGTGTGTCATCAGCATAACAGTGATGGGAGAAACCATGATCCTGAATGACCGATCGTAGTGATGACGTGTAGATGGAGAAGAGAAGTGGACCAAGCACAGAGCCCTGAGGTACCCCAGTAGCAAGATGATGTGACTTGGACACCTCACCTCTCCAAGATACCCTGAAGGACCTACCTGAGAGGTAAGACTCGAACCACTGGAGTGCGGTTCCCGTGATGCCCTTCGACATGAGTGTAGACAGGAGGATCTGGTGGTTCACTGTGTCAAAGGCAGCAGACAGGTCCAGCAACTTACACTATTACTTACTTATTACACACTATAAATATTGCACTATTTATACTACAAAATGTCATCACATGCACAAGTATGCGATTTGGAATGCACAGTGTATTTTTTCCCCTTTTTTCAACGGGATGAGATGAACATAAGCCAGATAACATCAGCTACATAACCTAACAGAGTAATAACATTTTTATGGGCTTTTGAAAAGTTTGCTTTGTGATATGCACAATATAATTGCATTTTTACATTCTTGATTTGTTTTTCATCATTTGCACACCCTGCTCCACTAGCTAACAATTTCATATCCTTCCAAACGGATGTGCGCTAATCTTTTCAAACACGTAAGTGCTTGTGAGAAATGAGAACAAGCTTCTTATTGTCAGACTTCTTTTAAAGCTGACACATACTGCTAATTGGCGATCAGCCTAGTGTGACTCGAATTTGCAGCAGCATTTATAACTATTACTTCAAGGTTACTTTGATTTTCTTATGTGGTACTTGTCTATCCTCTTCATTCTCAAAGATTCAACTTTATAGTTTAACTTTTATAGCTGATACCTTACTATTGTGCAAGAGGTTTTACAAAGGAATCAGATTTCAAATTTGATCTATTTCTGATGCTGACTTATATGTCCTTTTTTTCCCTCCCTGGAATAAGGTTGCACAGCAAGATGGTGTTGTCCTCTGACCATGACTGAGTATCAGTTTCAGTTAAGATCTAATAATGAACAGTGTCTGAATTGTGCATGATGCATCTCTTATCAGCTTTTCACTGAATCTGGTATGGTTGTTAAAAATAAAAAAATAAAAAATGGAATTGTGGAGTGTTTGGCTTTATAGAGTGCAACAGTCAGGTTCCAGAAGTAAAAACTCCATTTATTATCTCCACAGGAAAATTATGTTTTAACGATAACTCAATCAACCTTTAAAGACAGCCTTACTGTGAGCTACAAGGTTGTTAATCGACAGTGTTTGCTTCTGTTGAAGCCATCAGCCCACATTATTTCAACTTAGTTTTAAAATAATCATGTTTAACAGCGGAATTTGTGGTCAAAAACTACATTACCCATGATGCTGTAGAGTAATTCCACCAATCAGAGAGTCAAAACAAGCAAAGCACGCCAAAAGAGCTCTTTAGCTCTGTCCACTCCCATGACCCATACCCTCTCAAAATCCTTAAATATTTGAATATATATATATATATATATATATATAATAAATATATTTATATCTCTCATTTTTAATTTGATTATGCTGTTTGCAATGCGTTATGGGACTTGTACCTTTGTAGTTTTGTCCAATTTTTGTAATGTTATGATTCACCTCAGCTGGTTGGCTTGGTTCATAGCTTAAAACGTTTAAACAAAGACTTTTTTGAAAGTGGGATGAAGCCATTGTGTATGTAGTACCACAATTGCTTTTGCCAGGTCTTAAAAATCTGAATTCAAAAGCAACTTTGAGGTTTGAAGACCAAAACAGCTTCGCCGATGCGTGCGAAATGATTTTTGATGCACAAATGTGCTTAATGCTGCATAAGATGTAAATAGTTTTCCACAACAGATTGCAGGGAAATGGCTTTCAAAGTTTCGGATGCCTCTGACACAATGTTGATATTGCTTGATTTAAGACACTCACATCATAATCTGTTTGTGTTCACAACAAAAGCTTGTAAAGGATATGAGAGGCTTTCTCAATATAACTTCCTGTCTCAAGGCCTTGTGTCCTTGATAGCCATATTACAAGTATGGAAAGAACTCCCTAAAAACTACTCTGACTTATCTAACATTCTCAGATTTCAGCCTCCGCTGGACACAATTTCTTGCGCCCATCATGCGAATGGTACAGAAATCAATACATTTGAGAAGTGGTTAGAGCTCCTTTATCTTGGGCAGTTGATGATTTGGAGGTATGAATAATTCATTCTTAGAAAGCTACGGATGCAGCCAGAGAGTAGATAGGAAGAGGGAAGAGGAGGGGAAATAGTGCTTTACCTTATCACTCTTAATCTTAGAGGTTGCAGTAATGCAGTTCTGAACATTTAGCACTTAATGGTGTGTCAGTGGAGCAACATGATCTTGGACCATTAAGGCCATCTTGAACCTGCTCACAAGACGATGTCACTCATTCTTTTCCCAGGAAGGGTCATGTGAAAATGGGAACGGGGTGTTTAGGAGAAGACTGATGTCAGTGGCTTGGACGTTCAAGGAAAAACATCTCTTGATGGGTAAGTTATTTGTGTGTGCTTGTGCGTGTGTGTGCTTTAGCATGGGAAATTAGTGAGCCTTGGGATAATGGCCAATGACCCTGGTTGAGAATGATGTAGCTTCATTGCAGCATTATATTTAGGTCTTATCATATTAGTTTAGAGGAGGGTCTTTTAGTGTATTTTTATGCATTGCTCCTGTTAACCAGTGTTTTTCAAAGATAGATAGATAGATAGATAGATAGATAGATAGATAGATAGATAGATAGATAGATAGATAGATAGATAGATAGATAGATAGATAGATAGATAGATAGATAGATAGATAGATAGATAGATAGATAGGCATACAATTTTATCCAAATGAGGTACTTCCAAATGAGGTAATTAAATAAAAATAATAAAAAAGTACATTGTAGAATGACAATCAATCAATTATTTATTTATGCTTGCTTGCAAGACCGCAATGCATAATGTGAATTTAAGCTGCTTCAACTCTACCACATGTACATAATTCTAATACATATTTTCAATCCACATTTTTAATTTTTAATATATTTAATGTGGTATTAGCTGAGGCTGTTTATTTCCTGTGATGCATTGTGGTCTTAGTTCATTGTTAATTCTTGTTATATAATGGCCAGTGCAAGCTGCGAATACTGCACAAATAACATTAACAAGCTTTTTGATAACAAATGTCATTTGGGTTGACATGCCCATTACAGTCCTTATAAATACAGGCTGATATTATAGTTCATGGGCACGAGTTTATTGGTCGGTGTAAAGAGGAGAGTAATGATTATTTGTGCCATTCACATTAATGGCATTGGGAAATGAATCCTGATGATACCAGTGAGCAAACTCCCTGCAGACCAATTACAAAGGTTCACAAGGTTGTTCCTCATATGCACAATGACTTTTTAATGAGGCTTTGCCGTAGCCGGCCAAAATATTGCTTTGCTTGTTTTGTTGCTGTCTACTTGCAGAATAGAGTATAGTTTGGCCATTGGGGAAATGACTCACAAATGACTACATTTCAGCTGTCAGGAGCCTACTGTAAGTCATTAGCTCAGCATTTGTTATATTTAAATGAGAAATGCAATGCTTGTCATACTCCTGAGTGCGTATCTGGTGGGTTTAGATGAAGTCCCCTCTTGAGGGGCAGTGGATTTAATTTCCCGCTGCGTACCCCGGATATATCTATGTGCATTAGTGCATGTATACTCTTTGCACATATCCTTGTTAGCGTGTCCTCTGCCTTCGGTGTCGTACCGCTGCCTGCGTGACACCGGGGGACGAGGCAGTCGAGGCAACACCTGGAACGGTCTGATGTGGTGAGACGTGCTACAGCGAGCAGGGAAATTAGGATCAGCGTGCCACCCGGGGGTGATGGCGAGAGAGTGGCGCGGCGCGCTATGTTCTCTCTTTTCCCACCGATCCCCCTCCACTTTCCCGCTTCTTTTTATAATCTCTTCAAATCTAAAAACCCATCACTGTACTCGCTGGTGCAACATGGGTTTATCCAGCATGGATCCAGCAGTCTCTACTCTCTCTCTCTCTCTCTCTCTCTTTGGCCCAGAGCCTTTAATCTGTGGAGCTTGGAGTGTTCATGTTTTTTATGGTTAAAAAAAAAAAAAAAATAGGAAAAACTTGCTGCGCTGCAGTTGTCTTTAAAGGAAAGCACTTTTCCTTTTTGGAGTAATTGGCCTGCATTCTTTCTGGTGTATTTCGCGCAGTGCAGCTCCATTGGAGAAGTGACTAATAGAGAGGATTTCTTGTTTTGAAAGTTGCTCCACTCCAGGAGAGTCAGTGGGTCTGAACTCAAACTTACCAATCATATGTTTAGAAAGGAGCTACGTGAGAGCTCTACAGAAGACTATTTCCTCTTCAAATGCATTTCTTTCGGAGGCAAATGGGGTGTGATCTTCCTAGGTGACAGATAACAAAATCTCTCATGCAGATTTAATAGGTTTTCTTTGGAACAAAGGAAAATAATAAGAAGGATGCAAACATCAAAGCCTTCATCTGAGTACGCTGTCTAGATTGTAATCAAATGATGCACTGTTAGTGGATGCTGAATTATAATATAGCCATGGCTTTGATGGCAATTTGTTCATTTTTGGGTGAAGAACTACTCAGTCTCACAGTTTTCAGAGGAGGAAAAATATTATACATATAAAAAAGTTTTATTGCAAACAGGATTTAGAAAAGCTACAAGGTTGAACGTTGTTATGTTCTGAATGAGAATTTAACCATAAAATGAGGTCCCAAACAACAGGACTGGGATCTTTTGTTATATGCATTTGTTCTCCAAGTTTGCTGAATGGTGCATGTCTTAGAATGAACTGAAAGCTTTGTCTTTCATGCATACAAATTCATTATTCTTTTATGCTCTAAGAAATTAATTTAAAATGCACTGTGTTAAAGAAATCGTTCACCAAAAAATTAAATTATTTAGTCACTCTCATGTCACTCAAAACTATTTTTTTTTTTTCACTTTGTGTCTGTTTTAGAGCTTGACAGCTGGTCACTATGGACTTTCGGTTATGGAAAAGAGCAACCTGGATATTGTGGTACATAACTCATTTTTTCAAAGAAAAAAACAAAAACAAAAAAGTATGTTTTAACACTTTATTTTGATAGTAACTTAAGTAACTTTGCAACTACATGTGAACTAACTCTCATTAAATTATCAGTAGACTGTCTGCTTATTATCACTTTAACACTTTATTTTGATGGTCCCCCAACAGACTAAGGGTGCGTTCACACTTGTAGATCAGTTCCTTTGGTTCATTTGGTCCAGACCAAAAAAAAAAAACATTTAGTCCTGCTGCGTAGAGACACGCGTCTGATGCGGGTCGGACCCAAATAATATAATATGAACACAGACCATTGGGGGCAGGGGAGGGGGAATCGAACCAAGTGTAAAATCACCCTAAGTAACTTTGCAACTACATGTCAGCTTATTCTACTAAACCAAACCCTAACAGTCTACTAACAGTTTTGTCTACTAATACTCTAATGAAAGTTAGTTGACACGTAGTTGCAAAGTTACTTATAGTTAATAGAATGTCTAAAGTGGACCATCAAAATAAAGTGTAGCCAAGTACTCATTCATTTTCAAAAATTAAGCGAAGATAATTCCATTGAAGCACAAGTGATGTGGTTATTAAAGCATAATATTACCGAATTCTGAAAATCATGTAATTTTTCGATTATTCACTCAAATTGCTACTGTATACTGATAGTATAATTTGTATTCAAAGGTTTTGTATTATATTATAAACATTTAACATTTAAATGCTTAAGCCAGGCTCAGACTACAGGAGTTTTTAAATCTTAACCGACTGTGCATCACTCACATATGCACTGTAATCTTAGTTGTAATCATCCCAATTAAAAATCCTAAATATCAAACATGTTTGATATTGTCGGGGTGGCTCAAATGTGTCCACAAGCAATTCGGGGAAGATTTTTTTCTCCGAATGTCGGGAGGGGTAAATCGGGCATAAATCGTCCTGAAACTCTTGTAGTCTTAGCCCAGCTTTAAAGTATATAAAAGTCTTTAAGTTGTGTGGAAACTTTGTATCAGCTGACATGTAGCTGGCACTGTTAGCTTAGAGAGCAGTGCAAACATCTGATCTTGATCGAGCCAGAACAGGTGTGAGTTAGACGGTTTTGCCAGCTTGTGTTGAGAAATGTTTCACCATGGATTTAGCCCAGTTTGGGTCTCGGCCAATAAAAAAAAAGGCTTCCAGGAGAAACTGGGCAATATTGGACACAAGGGGCTGTGTCAACCTATAAAGCAGGCAACTTGCTAATGACTTTTTCAGAAACTAATTTTCTTCTTTGCCGCACTGGCCATAAAAGGTGGTTATCTCCTCTATCCAGGGATAGATAGAGATTTAACTGTCCTCATTGTTTATTGTTTCCCACTGCAGATTTTATGTGGTACACGGCACACGCACCAGGAGAAAATCTCCTCAGATTTATTTCGCTCTATGGCTTGAGCTGTTCTCAAATAGTTTCTTAATTATAGGGAATGATAATATTGCACAATAGCACTCAATGCTAATACCTCTGTGAAAAATGCTCTTGTTGACAATAGACCGTTTAGCCATGGGTCTTGTTAAAGCCAATGTCTACCTGCTTAGCAGCTAAAATGACGACAGAGCCGCCAAGCCACTTGTTATAGATGAATACATAAGGTTTTCAAGAAACATTATTAAAAATAAAGTTATGATAATGCATGGCTGAATGAAACATTTTAGCTGGTTTAAGATGGCCTTCAGATGGTTTAGCTAGATCCCAGCCTGACCAGCTGAAAAGTGCCCAAAACCCCTTTAAACCCAGCAAAATAGACATGACTGGACTGGGAGGCCAGCTTAGGATGGTTAAAGCAACGTTTTTCCAACAGTGTAGTTTAATGTATGAGAACAAAGTTATTGCTTCCCTGCTGAAAAAACATCTTTAACCAGCCTAAAGTTGTTTTCTGGTCTTAGCTGGTCTCCCAGCTTGGTCTGTTGGATAGTTATAAAGAAGTTTTGGGCACTTTTCAGCCCCTGTTTCACAGAAAGGGCTTGGATTAAGCCAGGATTAAGCCTTAGTTAAATTAGGACATTTAAGTAGCTTTTTTAAACATGCCTTAGAAAAAAAAACAAAAAAAAAAACATTACTGGTGAGCATGTTGAGACAAAACAATGGGACTGACATATTTTAAGATATGTCAGTTCAAGTTGCTTTCAGTTAAACCAGCTCAAACGTGCATTTTAGTCTGGGACTATTTTAAGCCTTGTCTGTGAAACTGGGCATACAGTACATCTGGTAGACCAGCTAAGAGATACAAGCAAGCCAGCTTAATTTGTTATACGTTTTGTTTTTCAGCAGTGTAGCAGCCTAAGCTGGTTTCCTGGATTTAGGATGGGTTTAGGGCACTTTGACCAGCTTGACCAGGCTGGGAGGCCAGCAAACCAGTTTAAGTGTTGTTGATTTTCCAGCAGAGTTTTCATAGACTTCAAAAAAGTCAATATTTCATTATTGAGTATAACAATTAATATCACAATGAAGGATGTGATTGAAATCACCCCTTGCCCTATCTGACCCCATATAACTTTGTAGATTTGTTTCAGCTGTGCTGTCAGTCCAAACTATTGTGTTACTGAATATGCGCCGTCAAGAGGCGTAATGTAATTCCGAATGGGAAGGAAACAGGGCTCATCATTCAAAACGACCCTGTGGCCATTGATAAAAAGGCTTGATAATGTCACGCTTCCTGTGTATTCCCAGCCTAAATGTGCTCTTCCTGAAGCGAGTTTGCTAATGCTTAAAATCACTCTGCGATCTGTACGACACTTTAAAATGCACTAGAGCAGCTCTTCTCCCAACATCATTAATATTCTTTATTGCATTGCACAGTTTATAATCTCTGTTGATCAGGAGATCTCGTCTTAATCATATAAACCCTTTAGTGGATGGGGAATATTATGTATTAATGAGCTATCAAGATCCACAAAGCCCATGCAACCTGAATATCAATACCCCTTGAATACTGCATCAGAAGATAATTGATTTATCCATGTCAAGCACAAGAAAAGTCAACATGGTGCAGAGTGCAACTTTATTTCATGGTACAGAGGTTGTACTTAACCGGAGCATGGACAGTTAAATGCCTCTGTCCATGAGTCATTAGCAGCTGTAGAGTGATACCAAGTAGATGTGTCCCAAAAGAGCCCGGCCCAGGAGACGCTGAGATATCACAAAGAGGAAGGTCAGTGTGGCAATGCTTAGCCTTGAACTCCTAGTAAGAGATTCAATAGGAGTGGTTGCTTTCCCTGAATAAAAAAATGCCTTTAGAGACTTGACATGTCTGAGACCACATCTGCCCATATACAGTATTTTTTGAGGTTTGAGTGTACTATTAATCCCTTAACAGGGATTTTGGACAGGAGACCCCTTGTAATATTGAAGTTGTTTTTTTGTTTTTTTCTTTACCCAAACAGCAACTGAGATCATGCTATAGAACATCTTACACTACCGTTCAAAAGTTTGGGGTTGGTAACATTTCTCTTATGCTTACCATCGCTGTGTTTATTTGATTTATAGTACAGTAAAAGAGTGATTTTGTGGAATATCATTACAATTTAAAATTGTATTTTAATATATTTTTTATTTTAATATATGTTAAATGTAATTTATTCACATGATGGCAAAGCATCCATTACTCCAGACTTCAGTGTCACATGATCTTTAAATCATTCTAATATGCTGATTTGGTGCTCAAGAAACATTTCATATTATTATCAATGTTGTGCTGAACAAACAGTTGTGCTATTTAATATTTTTGTGGAAACTGGATACTTCAAAATTCTTTGACGAATAGAAAGTTCAGGAAAAAAAAAATCTAATATAAAAAGAAAATGATCAAGTGGTCTACTGTTGCTATGGTTACCACATCATCATGTAACCCTGACTAACTTGTAAAAAACGAAATAGTGAAATGTTTGAAAATTTTATATATGTAACTTCTACACTGCATTGTGATGTCACGAATGTTTGCAACAAGGATGAGATGAACAAGATCTCTATGCAGCTGTAATTTTATTAAACACAAACTAAAAGAAACAACATTTAGAATATGCAGGAATAGCAAAATACAAACAGAACAACCGGTATACACAGATGAGATCAGACAATGAACAGAACAAAAACAAGCAAGCAAGAAACACTAAATCAAAGAACGAAACACAGGTGATACAACTCAATCAATCAATGTAAAACCATGTGTACCAATAAACTCAGACAAAGGAAACTTAAAACAAACTCAAGGTCCAACTCAAGCAAACACAAACACAGAGCAAATGAGACATAACCCCTCCCCCCATCAACAACACCAAAAACAATCCGTCAGAGGAGGGCGGGCAGGTGGAGGCTTTGGAGGAGGACACGGGGAAGATTGAGCAGGGACTCCCCATGGAAGGAGGAGCCAGGACGGAACTGATGGTGGGAGGATCCATGTTGGAGACAAAGGCAGGAGTAGCCAGGGTGGAGATGAAGGCGGCAGGAGCCATGGTGTAACCCCCATCAGGAGAACCAGGATGCAGGCCCATGGTAGAGTCGAGGGATGGAGGAGCCATGGTGGAGCCTTGTCAGGCAGAACCAGGGGGAGAAACTGACTGAGGCAGAGCCAATGTCAGTGTAGACCCTGGCGGAGCCGATGAGACGGGGCAATACTGAAGGTCCTGGAGACCAAGGTGGAGCCTCTGGGACAAGTGGCCGAGGTAAAGCCAGATTGCCAAAGGACTGAGGACTGAGGTGGAGCCAGAGGGATGGTGAAATCTGACGGAGCCAATGGGGTGGAGTGATGAGTCAAAATAGTTAAAGCTATTATGCTGCATTCACACGGGGCGTTGGTGTTAACGCTTCTCATTTACTTTGAAGATTTCTCATCAGATCGCTTTGTGCAAACACCCTAGATCAGTCGCTAGCGAGTTGTGTTCGTGCAACACCAGAAAGTAATGTGATTGGCTGTTATCACTATAACGGTCACGTCAGCACAAGCTTCAAACACGCCCTCCGTCAAGCGCTGACGCCCTGTGTGAATGCAGCGTTAGGCTTGTTCGACTTCATGCTTGTCAGACTTGAGACAGCGCTGAGGTACGGAGCCCCGGACATTACATGCAGGAAAAAAATAGTAGGCTAAGACCCTGTCCACACGAGATGTGTTTCTGTGTATACGCACAAATTTTGTATCGGATAAGCGTTTCTTCCACACGGATCTGGCGTTTTCGGAAGGTGAAACCTGAAAACGCCACGTTTGCGTTTTCATGTGTACAGCCTATCCGTATATTTTGTGAAACGATGATGTCATCACCCCATATGTCAACCCTAGTCAGACACCACTAACAGCACAAAACAGCAACACCAACAACAATAGCAGACTCTAGATGCTTGTGTTCGTGCTGCAGAAGCTACTGAGCCAAAATAAAGTGTTATTTCTAAGCTTTACTAAAGTTTGTATACAGTGCGCAAGGTTTATGCGCAAGTCTTATTCGCTGTTTCAAGTGTATCTTGAAGCATCTAGAGTCTGCTACTGGTCTGGCATGTATACTACATCATTTTGAGTCGTTTCAGTGATTTCGTGTGTGCACAGATATTTCTTCAGACAAGGAAAAAAAAAATCAGGTTGGATAGGGTAAGCTCTGGCTTCATGTGGACGTAGCCTAAATCGTGTGCCCAATTTACTAAAATGTGTGCACGATTTAGTAAATTGAGGGAATTAATTAGTAAGGCGTATACACGATTAAATTTTTTTTCTTGCATGTCATGTGCGGGGTTCCGTACTGAGGCCACGCGACTGACGTAGCATCAAAGTACAGCGAAAGCCATTCGAGAGCAGTTGGCTGAGTCAGCCAGCGCAGCTTCTCCAGAGTGGCTGCACGAGCTTTGATGACGAATCTGTTTCACGATTGGCCGAATTCACCACATGACAACAATCACGTGTTTTTCATATTTATTCTGTAACCTTCCGTTCCACTAATGCACACAAATCTGTATTTTTATAACAGTAAAAGCTCTTTTCATGTTGCCACAAAGCTATATTGTGTCATGTTTATCAAAATAAAACTGATTAAAAGTAGAACCCACTTCTTGAACTTTATTCTTGTACAAACAGACGCTTTAAGCAGTACATTGAATGAAAACGTCTCTGAAACATCAGTGTATTTGACAAATAATGCATTTATTTCACTTAAGCTGTGATAAAGTATGCAAATGTAGTGTGAGCATCACTACGTTCAGCAAAATTTGTCCGACTTCACGTTTCTGTTTTCAGCTCCTCCACAACTGCACAGGGCAACTCTGATTGGTTGCAGCTAATGTCGAACACACCTATTGTGTCAGGCCAATTTCTTCCTTCTGACAGATTGGGGGGATTTTCTGGAAACCTGTTTGAAAATAGTCATAATACTTGGCCCAAAAATTACACCGTTCATCTTAAAATAGTGATTTGTAATAATTTGGTATATTTTGTTTTGTTCACATTTACTCAGTCAGCTTGGCTGCAGACATTCTTTTATCTTTTAGTGATTAAGCGATTATATATGCAGCATGAGAAGTCAGCAAATGTGTCTGAGTGAATAAATGACAATGGAGAAGCTGCTGTTCACCAATCTCCCTTCAAGGCTGTTGCTCTTTTCCTCGCTGTCTTTCCTGCAAGTTAATCCCATCAGGAATTCAATTTACTTCTCTTTTAATTATCGCCTTTCAATTGACTATTTTAAAAGGAGAAGATTTTCTCCAATCCCACTTACTATAATTAGGGCTTATGTGCGGATAATGAAAATTTTAAGGGATCAAAGGTGGAATTCATTTGTAGAGGGGCCTGAATCTGTTTAATGTAGTTGCTTACAGTGTAATCCTGAGATTGGTATGCAATACAAAGTGCCACAATAATTATGTAAATAAAAAAAGAAAGTAGCTGCCTAGAATTAATGTGGCAGCTATCAGTAGCACTCTTTTTTTCCCCCCAAACAGTCTAATGTCACCAGTTTATCCTGATTTGAAAACCTGTGTTTGACAACAGACTTGTTAGCTTGTGCCACCTAGTGGATTAGCACCTTCTGTGTGGACATGAGGTTATGTATCTAATAACAAACGATTGATTTCCCTCCCTGACAGTCCCACAAATTGGAAGCTTTACTGCATTAAGACTTCACCGGTCCTAAACAAACAGCCAGAGCATCTATGGTCGTAGCGTGCCCTCTAACAGTCGTTGTGAATGCAATCTGGCTACCTCTGTGAGGATATGAGTGCTAAGGAAGATGGATTCATTGTAAGACCTATTTCTCAAGCAGCTGTGCATGAGAAATCGCACTGTTTGTGTGCTCCTACCTTTGAGTTGCATGAACATATGCAAAGCAACCATAGTTACACAGCAACACACACAGAGACATGCACCTAACAACCCTGTCACACCAGTGTCAAAACATGTCACGCTCTCCACCTTGCCGTTCTGTCACAGCAGACAGAGGGTGCCATTGGGAGTTAAGCATGTCAATAAGCCCCTAACATTGATCAAGACACTTACTGAACAGCTTATAAACCCCCTGGCGCAGGTGCCTGGATAGATCAGTCTTCTGATCCAACTTAATTGAGGAAAATGTGATGGTATTGAGGGGAGGAGGAGGTGGGGGATTCTAAACTCCAGTCATGGCATAGAGCAATGTGATCTCATTAAAAGACATACATAATTTATCAGCGAATGCAACTGCTTCATAAGGGGTTCTCTTGGATTGTATTTGGCAAATGTGTTCCTTGCAAAACCACTCATCAAAATCTATGCTCTTAATGCTGAATGCCTGTTCGTGGTCTTGTAAGGCATGCGTAAAATGTGTCAGGTAGATATTTCATGACTAATGCTGTCAGGACTAATATAACAGTGTTTTAACTTGATGCATTATCATCCATGAAAATGTTACAGTACTTCATTTGGGGGGTTCTATACCCCATACAGTAAAACTTGAATGCAGTAGAATGTGTGGGAGATACTCTTCTGCTAGTTCTAATTGGATTTGTTTGATTGTATTCTTCTAGTGTTTTTGCTGGAGTCAGATTGGGCTGAAAGAAAACAGTGTTACTCTATTGGATAAAAGTGTTATTTCTGAAAGGTGCATGCCTGCTTTGTGAGTTAAAGCTTTAATCATTTCTGTGTTCTGGGATTTGGCTGGGTCATACAAACAAAATAAAAGAATGTGAACAAAGGTAAGAAGTTAATTTCTGAAAATTACTAACATTACTTTTACATGCACATTATTGAGGTTAAATTATAGCATCTAGCCATATAAATTAAATATTTTGTAACATCAGCTGCTTAATTAAAGCTGCTTTTTTTGTAGTGACTAATTTTTTGGTGATAAATGCGATAATAGGCCTATCTAAAGTAAGTGGTTTTGTTAAAGTCAAAAATATTATTTCATTATTAATAAAGTAACAGCAGCGCATTGTAATTTTTTTGTAACTCTACTTTTTTTTTGTTAGGCTGGTTTTTAACATACAAAAAATTAATGGCACAGGGAATTCTGAAGAATGCTCATTTGCTTAATTTTAATATTTTACCATTTAAATATACATAGTCTCGCTGAAAATACATGTTCTCCATTAATTATAAAGGTTATTTATAGTTCTTATTTCACAATATTTACAGTAAAATGACATGTAAGATCTTTTAAAAAAAATATATATATTTTACAATATCTGTTATGAAATAGCTTTTT
Source organism: Chanodichthys erythropterus (assembly GCF_024489055.1). Taxonomy (NCBI): domain Eukaryota; kingdom Metazoa; phylum Chordata; class Actinopteri; order Cypriniformes; family Xenocyprididae; genus Chanodichthys; species Chanodichthys erythropterus. The sequence continues at coordinate 29,405,522 of NC_090241.1, forward strand.
ATTGCAGTTTTTTTTCTTCTAATTACTAACATTTTTACAGTTTTTTTTTCTCCTTACAGTGCACCCAAAAGCATCCCGCCCTCTTGAAAGCAAAATGAATAATACATGGCCACATTTTACTGCAAATTTACGTTTCTGCCATATCAGCTGTGTCCTCGTATCCCTAATGTCAAAGTCTCAGCCCTTCGTGACACAAAGATGATGTGATTTGTGTGACTCTTTGGGAGCCCTCCAGCACAGTATGTGGGAGGTGCCCACCCCGTGCCACACGAGCAGCGCGGGCTCATGTTGATCTAATGCAGGAATCAGCGGGGACCGTGTGTGGATAGCGCGATATCTCCAGCTGAACGCTGGCGCTCACGTATTCTGCCATTAAGCGGCACTTTTTGGAGACCCTGTCCGTTTTATTCGGATGCTCGGTTCAGTGAGTGCCTCGCAGTGAGCCCGCATCACTCTGAGGAAGGGAAGAGACTCGATGTATCACAGTAAGTGCGTCTTTAGTTATCAGCTGTGCATCGCTCCATCACACTGAACTCGGGTTTATATTGCTTCTCCAACCGCTCCTCAAACATTTGTGGAGAGTGAGTATTCCGATGCACGTTTCGTCATGTGTTTTTGGTTAGCGACATAGTCATTTACTTCGATAAGGGACACATCTTCACTTTGACGACTGCTTAGACGTCTCTCCATTTATTTTAAAACATTTCTATGTGTGCGATAGACAAGCAAAAGACTAAATATCAGTTTATTTCTGTTGTTAGTAGTAATGCTAGTGGTGGAAGATGTAGTAGTAAAAACAGCAAGAATAGTAGTATTATATCTAGTTGGAAAGACAATATAGAGGCTACAGTAGTGAACAAAATGACTAGTTGGAATTACTATTAGAGTAGTACTACTAGTAGTAGTAGTAATAATAGAATAGTTTAATTAGCATTAGTTGGACTCGGTATATATTAGAAGTAGCCTATAGCTATATTAGTATTAGTAGTAATATAAAAAATAGTAGAATTATCATCACTTGGAATGGTAAATGTACTCATCTATCTATCTATCTATCTATCTATCTATCTATCTATCTATCTATCTATCTATCTATCTATCTATCTATCTATCTATCTATCTATCTATCTATCTATCTATCTATCTATCTATCTATCGTCTGTCTGTCAACACACACATAGTCTTCTGAATTGAGGAGGCAAAGTCTATCTCTGTAATTGTTGTGTTTGGTCCAGTATTGTTCCATTGTTATTTGAAGTACATGTGGTATGGAACATAATTTACCTTACATTATTAATAAGAAACCATTGCTATAAAATGATTAATTTAATAGTTTTTATGTACTATGTTTACATGCATTTTTGAAAAGTTTTGCATTGCTACAAAAGTAATTTCAATAGTGCAGTAGGAAGAATACTTTGTACATTTGTATCAATGCAAACTGTTGTTTTGGTGTTATAGCTAAAAGTGACCTTCTTTGGGATCATTATTCATCAAATCCTCAGTAAGCACTGCAGGTGTCATGATGCAGGCACAGAGGTTCACCTTTAATTTATTCACAAAAAAACTATTACTCACAGATTGTTTCAAGTCATTTCAAGTTCATGACACAAGTGATAATATGTGAGCGGTTCAGTTGTTTACTGTCTAATGAGTCTGTCCATTTTCAGTAGTTTGACACTTTCAGACTGATTTGTGCACCTGTTATGATTTCATTATCCAGCTGACAGCGTGATCAGCCTATCACGTGGAGGCACAGCCTCATATCACGTGACTTTTCACCTGTGTTTTGCTGTTCTTCATATGAGTGTGTGTATACAGTATGTTTGTTATTTTATTTATTACATTTTATTTACTCTCTCTCTCTCTCTCTCTCTCTCTCTCTGTATAAAAATGTTTGTCACTTTTAACCAAGTGAGTGTGACAAGCATCTTGATGTTTGCAGTGCAAGTCATCATCACTGTTGACTTTTCAAACCTTGCTCGAATTGATCTTGCTTACTGAAACAGCTGGTGTTGGGTTGTGTACAGAGCGCATTAACGTCAGGACGGGTGTGCATTACCCATGCTTTGAGACATGTTGCGCTAGGGTTAATGATCTGATATGCTCTGGGTTTGATTCGGTTAGAGAGCGTTATGTTGGAGACTAGTGCCTCTGCAGATGTTTATTAATCCGCTCTCACTGTCCCTCCATCACTTAATCCGGCCGGATTTACTGATTATTGCTGTCCACAAACTCCATAAACCACTCAGACTTTATTTATTTATTTCCCTGGAAGGATTTACTGGCTGCATCACGTTAAAAGTCATATCTTCCATAGATTTGGCTCCTTATTTGATTTATTTATTAATATAACTCACTATTCAGGTGTTGGGGTTCTACAGGCAAAGATCAGTGATCTAAATAAAACGGAAGTTATAGACCTCATCTGTATACGTGGTTGGTTGGTTGGATAGACAGACTTATCTAGCATCTGTCGCTCAGCATCACAGACTGCAGTTCCCTGTGTTGAGTACAATCTCATCTCGTCTGGTGGCCAAGCAGATGAGGATTTATATGGATCATATTTAATGTTAATCACTGGTCAGGCTATAACAATGCAGGACATGTTGTATGATTATCTTTCACTCACAGTGCTTCCTGGCTTTTCTTTCAAAGCAACCTTTGTTTATGTACATGTCATAATACATTAGAGACAAATTCAGTGTGATTGCATACATGCATGCAAATAAGATTGGTATAAATCAGGCTAACATCGAATGTCAAAACACTGCTGATAGGAGAATATGTTGCATTATTATTGTTTTGGATAATAATGTTTTGGCATTAGGCGAAAAGCTCGTTTTGGTTGGCCTTTTTGATATACTACACGGTCACAAATAGTTACCAAGCGTTATCAAGACGAAAGTAAGAGAGAGAGAGACTGAATGTGTTCTCATGGTAAGCGTGTCGGCCTGTCAGAAGTGATGTAGTGCAAGTGACATTAAAAAGATTCTGGGGTGGTTGCATTTCATAAAAATTTTAATGGATGGTTTCTGCTGGTGGAAGCATTGAGAAAATGTGTCAGAAAGGCCACTTCTATATAATATATACTTTCCTACTTCTTTCTAAGAAAAGTTACTGAAATGAGTGGTTTGCGTGTGCGGGTCAGGGCTGAAGAGTTTTACAGGTCGTTTTCATTTTACACTTCATTTTCACTTCATTGGCAACGGACGTGTGAAGGCGACTAATAAGTAAAATGTGATGACATTAATTGTAATTTTCTTGCAAAGAGTGTAAGCAGGGATTGTGATCGCTCTGATGAAACTTGTGAAATAAGAAAAAATAAGAAAAAATAATGAAAATTATAATGAGAACGTAAGCTTTTTACAGAAAGAATGCAGATCTGACACGGATACCATATTAAAAAAACCCACAATGCTCATTAGTTAAAGGAATAGGTCAAACAAAAATGAAAATTTTGTAATTTACTCAACCTCATGTCGTTAAAAAAAAAAAAAAAAAAAAACTTTTTTTCTTCTGTGGAAGACAAAAGAAGAGATTTTGAAAAAAATAATCTGTGTTTTTTGCTTTTAAAATATAAGCAGTCCAATGTTGTTTGGACCAAAATGTTCAAAATATCTTCTTTTGTGTAGTTCTGTAGAAGAAAGAAAGGTTTGAAACAACACGATGGTGAGTAAATGATGACAGATTCTTCATTTTTGGGTGAACTATCCCTTTAAGTATGTTTTGCTTTGTGTAGTATTTTGAATACTTGTCATGTTTGCTAGGAGACTTACACCATGTTGCTTCCTTCTGGGAAATGTAGAGCCCCTCGGGACCTCCGTGTTGTTACTGTATCCTTCTAAGCGGGTTCAACTTTATGTTTACATAGAGCAAATTCAGTGGGCAGCCCTAGTTAAAAAGCAACAAAGCCGTCATTGGGAATTCAAGTTCATTTACATGTGGGCTAGACACAGCTGGCCACTCTCATGCCTGGCAAAATAGCATTTTGGACAGTGTCCTGAGAAGTCCGTTAGCGTCTAATCTAGGGGCTCTCCTCTCCCGGCGGACCGTGCCGTAAACCAGGGTGAAGCCCAGCAAATAAAGACAAATGCTCTATGTCACCCGCCTTGCGCCTCCAGTAAGAGACTCTCCTTTTGGCACTGCACTCTGTAGGTTTTTAAAAGCAAACAGCGGCGTGCAATTTTTCAAAACATTATTATGCACAGAGAGGCTGTGGGCCCATGATACTTCTTTCGCCCATGCTCATGCTGAGACTTGTAAGCCTCTTGTGTCATATTAAGATGAATTTTTTTCCCCCCTCCCCATCCAGCCATTGTGGAATCTCAAAGTCAGTTTCTTTTTTTCTCTCTCGCTCTCTTCCACCCCCCTTTTCTCTTTATCGAGAGACAGCCAGTGTCTTAGCGCAAGCATATGCTGAGTGTCTTTGACACATCTCTTCTACGGAATTATTTGCATATTTGCCAAGCATTGAAATTGATCCAGCTGACATCACAGATCAAAGCCGTGTATACTGACAGCAGTGTACTAATGGATCTAAGATGGCTGTCAATTAGAAAAAACAATCCCTCTGGTGCTGGAAATTGTTAAATCTCAGATACCTCTCGAGAGTGTGTGAAAAGGGTGCATTGAATGCACTTGCGCACCCTTCACGGGAAGCAATGGGTCTAGTAGTTTATTAATAGTGTTCCAAGTGCTTAGCATTGATGGCTAAAAGGCTAAACTGAAGACATAAACGCTACTGGGGAAGGGAAGTCTCCCTTTGTTTTAACGCATCATGCTTTATTCCATATTGGCTTGAAGTTCAGGGAAACTGACAGCAACGTATAATAGTATAGAGGTCTCTTTCACACAATTGCACTTTTTAAAGAGCGGAAACACTTTCTTAAGGGTTCAGGACCATAACCGAGCAAAAGAAGCTGTATTGTTACTGGGATCAGATGGAGTTAACAGAAACCCTCTAAAAGTGTGTTTAGTGAGAAATTGCCTTGAAGAAACTGAGTGATTTTTGAAGACAGGTGAAAATGTAAGGTTAGGACTAGTGGAGGTGCATCAGTGTTGTACAGATTTCTTTTTTTTTTCCAGTTCCAAACTTAGAAATTGTTGTAAAATCCAGTATTTGGTGTCAGTTTAAGATTCTTTGTACTATTGGACTAAAGCTATTGTTTGGTAAAATATGCAAAATATTGAGTGAGGGTACATTCAGTATTCAGCATGCTTAAAAAATTTCCCATTAAAGCAGTGCTTTTCTTTTATTCTGCTGTTATCACTACCACTTAATGTCTCCGAGCTGTATTTTTAAGCTCCTTGGCTTCATGTAATGATCCTCAAACATGATTGCAAGTAGACCGGCCACAAACAGAGCTATCATTCATTTTAATAACACCGCCATTGTGCCTTTTTATTATGCTTTAATGTCCAGTTATGTGAATGGACTTGTGAGCTGCTTTTATTTCAGATTTCAGTGTTACAGACACATTAAAATTATGTTGTTGTTTTTTTGTTTTGTTTTTTTTAATGGATTTACAGCCTCAAAAAAAAAAAAAAAAAAAAAAAAAAAATTGTTTAATTTATTTTTCATTCTGGATTGAAGAATTTTTCTACACCACACTTAGTTTTACAATGGCAGAACCATGGAAAAGCAAGCAATGATAATATATTTATCCATAATATTTACCAAGGATATATAAAATGACTTTTTGTTAGTGCATCATTATTTATTAAAGCACATAAAAGGAAAGTGAAAATTGGTTTGAGTTTAATAATCAACACATCTGTCTCTAATAATCTGTGGGTCTGAATTAGTTCGGATTCACTGAACTGTGTCCCATATCTGCCATTTCTAAATGTGTTACAGACCTATTATTGTCTGTTGTTTCTTATGCAATCATGGTGCAACATATTCCTTTGGGAATATGGATAATTGTGGGTTTCATTAGCGGAGCATAACATGATAAGGCAGTTATGGAACTATTGGCGCCGTGATTTCGGTTTTATTATTTACCTTTAATGTGCTCCTTGGTAGTTCTTCCCTCTAGTAAACTTAAGATGCCAGATAGAGACGTTGTATATGGTGTGCTTTAATGATGGCCATGTCGGGCAAATTGTTTAATCAGCAAAGTGCTGCCAAACCACATGGGTGTGTTTTGAAGTGCTTATGAGAAATCTAAGACAATCTTCAGGGGAGTTCAGATGGTGCTAAAAACATTCTGCTACTTTATGTATTGGAAAAACAAACAAGTGGCTTCTTTCCATGAGGAATATACCTACTGAGTGAGATTAAAGTTTGGTTAGATGATAAAACTTGAGTGTACTTTATGTGTGCCTCTGAAAGCAATCATGATGTAATCTGTCTTAAAAGTTAGAAAACTGGTCACAGATAGATAGGCAGTGGTTATGCTGGTGCTTTACATAAAAAATATTAAGGTCATAATACAGATTTTTAATAACATTAAAGGAGCTATATTGGATTTTTTTTATTATGCATTTTTTTCCTTGAGGTCCACTTATAATGTTTCATAATATTTTTTCCATTGCCTAAAACACTATAATCATCCTATAATTTTATTTTTCATTACAATTTTCCACTCTCTGACCATTACACTATATCTTAACAAGGCATGATGTAACTTGTCTTTACACACTGAAAGTGAAAATGCTATATGATGCAGCACATTTAAAGCCAGTCAGAACATATATGATGTTTGATATACAGTATGTGCAGGAGGTTTTTCAACCAATGAGATTTGAATGTGGGCGGGGCTATCCACCACAGTGCGGCAGAAATAAAAACCAAGCAATTGATAAAATGTCTTGCTACTGTTTGTAGTCTTGGCTGGGTTAGGAAAACAACTCAAAACTAAAAGATGTTAATGAAAAAGTGAGCTTTTTTACTTTCAAATTATCATTTTGGATGTAGTTCTGAAATTTCTAAAACTTTTTATTTTTTTGAAAATGGACCCTTTGCGTATAAAATGGTGCAATGGGTGCAGATTTAATGTCAGATCCAATATAGTTTTTAAATCAGACTTAAATTATTAGGAATGTTGTTAGAAAATAAACTTCATACACAGTTCTTCAGAAAGATATGGAGAGTGGAAGGCAGATGTCTGACATCAGAAATCCAAGACTTTCAGCAAAAAAATGTTTAGATATATATATAAAAATGTATAAAACACTAATATTGATTAGTAACTGATACGGTCGAGATATATTCTTAGTTTGTGAGCACTTCCAATGTACATTTCATATTTTCACCTTGAAGAAGGAATAAATGTTTGTTTCAGAGGGTAGTACTACTATAAATTACGCAGAACTTGCTGTCTTCTTTGGTTAAACGATACCCGTGCCATTGTGTGTCCTCCCATGACTTCTCAGGTGTGAAAGATTGCTCCAATTTCCTGTGCGCTCCTGACAAATTGTTGCACTGAAGCAAAATCCAGGCCCTCATGTCTTACCAGTGATAGAAATGTGGAACCATTTTGTTAGATTATAACTCTGTTTCTCTGTGCCAACACAATATTCTCAGTCCCCCTTTCATTCATAAATGCATGGAAAGAGTCAGACACACACAAAGTCAACATTCCCAAAACTTCTTCAGCTTTATTCTCTGCACATCACCTTTTATACATTGTCAGGGGGTGGTGTAATGATTGACCAATAAGAATATTCATTATCATACAGACAAAGAGAAAAACAAGTCCATAATATAAGGAGAAATGCATATGTGGGATCATAAGTTCTGGAGCAAGAACAGCTTCTCCCCTCTCCCCATCTTTGCCTTCTGGGCCTGAAGTGAACGAGTACATTCAGAGCACATTCAGATATCGAAAAACAGATGTGAACATGTAGAAAAAAACAGGATGAAAAGTCAAGCTGAGAGACTTATTTTACACTTTTACTCCAAATACATAATTTTTGGCTCTCAAAAATATGTCCTGAAGGCCTGAGGCAATTCACAATATAATCATCTCTCCCAGTGGCTCAGGTTTGAGAAGTAGCAAAGCGATTCAAATTATATTACCATGTTGGATTGACTGTCATCTCATCTTATCTGGTCAGATAAGTCGCCTTGATGTGAATTATGGTTGGACCGTGATAATGAATCAGCGGTTGATCTTAATTTGACAGGCTGGCGGAAGGCTACTGAGCATTTCTTTGTCAAATTGGGATCCAGGGCTTGAGTTTTCTAAAAGCCCACAATTTAGACAAGCTGTGCAAAAATGACATTTTAAAGATGCATTGTCTCAGAGGGAGGAAATGATGGAGTGATACTTGCAGAATGTAGGCCACTATCCTGCAGAAAGCAAGTGTGCATATCAAGACCAAGAAGCATTTATATAACAAGTGCCCTTTTCAAAATGAGCACCAATATGAGCACTTCCTGTCTAAATGTTACAGTAGGCTACAGCATGTGTTAATGTTGCAGATGGTATGTTAGTTACAGTATAGGGTACTCAAGTACTCGGGAGCGGGGCTGGGCGGGTCACGTTAGTCATGGCAATAATCAAAATACTTTAATTAAAACACTTATGAAAATTAATGTTGACAAATAAAAATATTATATGAAAATGTTCATATCAAAATATGAAAATATTCTTAAAAAATAACTGCTAGATTATCAATAATACATCACTATTTTCTAAAAAATCTAAAAGGAATAGCTACATGAGGGGAAGCTGAAGAGTGAATGAACACCAGTAAACTGAATCCTGTTCTATATGACACTTCCTATATGAGATTAATAAGATATCCTAGATACACATGACATTATAACTTGTATCTGCTCACATGGACAAAAATGCAAGTGAACTTGAACTAAGTTACTTGAACCATAGTTTCACTTTATTTTGACGGTCTGGACGGCATGCTGTCCTACGCTAACCAATCAGACCTCAGGTACCACCCAAAATGGCACAATAACCGATCTGTAAAAAAAGTAAAAAAAAAAAAAAAAAGAAATATATTTTTTAAAGTCACAGCGAGCATCATTTTCATGATCATTCGTCATTGTAACGTCCAAGTACTCGAGTACTCAAGTACTCGTGCACATCCTAGTGGTCAAAAGTTATTTATATATATATATATATATATATATATATATATATATATATATATATATATATATATATATATATATATATATATATATATATATATATATATATATATATATATTTTATATATGATGAAAAGCAAAACACTATCTGACAAAATTACATGGCAAAAAGGCAAACTACAGGTACAGGTTTGTTTTACTATGCAAAAAAAGTGTAGAAAAACAAAACGCTAAAGCATACATTGACTACAGCATAATCCATTATTAATGTTTTGTTGGTTCTCTCTCGTTTTTGCATGTATTCATCATTTTCAAAAATTATGTCCACACAATTTGTCATGTTTCATTGCGCTATCACAATTAAAACAATTGACTCCAAGCAAAACTATGCAATATGCTTACAAAATGTTTAACTTTTTTTTTTTTTTTTTTTTAAATATTAGAATAAAGGGTGAAGATGTCCATTTTTTTATGTTGGACATCACTTTTGGCCACTACTGTGCAATGGGTCTCATTCACTGTTCGTACAAATTTGCATGTAAAACAAGTTTTATTTATAAAATATTCATTTATATATCTTACATTTATGTATGTATGTGAATAACTACAGTAACTACTGGAATTCTTAATTATTATATCATTATTAATTATTTTCTAAAGTAAAGCTTTTTTAAAAATGGCCTTGATTATTCACCATCAACTTACCTTTTCAAGTTTTGAGGACTGATAATGTTGATAAAGTTGAACTCCAGTCACTCTTTCCTTACACTATTTCTGATCTCCTTATAAGCATCATTGATCATTTTTCCACCTTGGTTTCAACACACATTTTTGAACTGGAAAGTTTTGAGTTCTTAAAGCTGCATTATGTTTTCAAACTGTACACAGGAAAACTTGATTCCTCATCAAATGTACTCTTTAAAAAGGACATGTATTGGGCCTCTATTGGTTTACACAGTTTGTCTGGCACACATCACCCAGAAACAAGGGTGGCTCTGTCGAGTCATTGGCTAATCCAGCTCATCACTGGCACCGGGCTAAATAGTTGGAGAGGCACAAGAATTTATTGTTCCTGCAATAATGGTGATGTAATGGTGGTGGTGTTATGTTGTTGATGCCATTATTGTTCAACGCTCTGGCTGTAATTTGGCTTAGGCTGTATTACAGGACCATAGCAAAAGGCAGCGAGCTCCAATTTGAGCAGAGTAGAATCAGTAAGCCACTGTTGCAGGGCTGGAGGTGCAACATTAAAAAAAGTATTAACTATTTCAACTCTTTTTACATTTTAATCCTGGAATAAAAACTTTGCTAAAAGTATTGTAAAGATTCATGTTTAACTATCATGAGCAGATATGAATCAGATGAAGCATATTTATCAAAGTGGTGACATTTACATAAATCAGTAACAAGCACATGAGTCATATTAAATGAGATGTCAAGTACTGCAGATTATTAAGTGTTAGTACATTTAAAGTCGAAGAAAGCATCTGAAATGCCTCCATTTTTTATTAGAGCATAACAAGGTGCATGCAAATAGAAGTATCATTATTCAAAGACGTTACTGCAAAATATTTTTAGCACATCATTTCACCCAGAGGTAGTGATAACAATGTTAACAGGGATTTTGTGCTTTCAAGTCATATGCTTTTTAAGTAATCTGGCTTAATTGATTCTAGCCCTTATTTAACCCTGTATTGATGTCGGTACTGTATTGCTGTGACCTCGCTAATAGGGCAAGGTTTCATTCGGTGACCTCATTGCGTTAAACTGAATAAGTGCATTTCTTATCACTAATTTCTGGGGATCACTGGTGCTAAGCACGGTTTCTGTGGACTTTGCAGCATATTAGTGGTGGATTTATTGTTGTCAGCCTAAGATACTGCTATGGCAAAGTGTGTCCAGTGCACCACAACTCACAGCCTTGGGCATTTGTCAGCTGTCGATGTGAGATCTTGTTTGGTAGTAAAGCTTAAGGCACACTGACTGCAATTTCACACTTCCAGCTACTTCTTATAAATCTTGCAGAACTGTCGAATATGACTTTGGTGCTGTATTTCTTCTCGCTTTAATTAATCTGGCATTCTTTTATTTTGTAGCTGTGGTGTTAACAAATTAATATTTGTCTGTTTAGATCCATGAAATGTCTTTCACGACTCACTTTACCTTTGTAATGTGACAAATTGACGAATTAAACCTATTTCTTCTATCTTTGAAATATTGTTCAAGACATTCAATAAGAAAAAAATGGTCAGAAATTGATTGGATAGTAAAAAGCAGGTGTTCCATACCAAAAATGAAGCCAGGTGGGCTTTGAAGAGGGATTTGTAAAGACAGCTGAAAAGCAGAATTGGACCAAGTTATTATTTTGACAAAGGTTTATGAAGGCAGATGTTTATTTTCTGCACAGATGAATAATGCACAATAAGACAAGGAATTAAAAAGGCATTTAAAAAGTAAATATGAGGTCAACTGTGATTTTATGCTGACAACTTATAGTTATGTCTACTTTCCATTCATTTTTTAAATGCACGCTTCGGTGCATACAGTCAGCCGACGAAAACAGTCAGTAACAGCCGATCCACAGCCCAATCCAGAAGGGGGCACGAGTGGTAATGCAACGCTGTTTGCTTACCACTACAACAGGAAAAAATGCAGAAGAAGAGCACATGGTCTGTGCATAGATATGTTTACGTGTAATTTCTTAAACATATATATATATATATACGTATGTATGTATGTATGTATGTGTGTAATATAAATATATATATATATATATAAATATATATATACACACACACACACACACACACACAACAGAATAACCTTTTTTTTTTTCGTCTTGAAGCATGTTTTAAACACAACCGTGGCATCACAGATAATCCTCATTCGAAGTGCAAAAATTCAAGCCAGCAGGCCCGCAGCCAGTTTAGTTTGTGGATAGGGAACATGGATGATTAAAGATTATGAAGACCGAGGGGTCAAGGTTTGACTGGTTAGGGTGGCTATAGCCTCTATTGGTAGATACTGTAACTACACTATCTGGATGCAAAAACAAAAAAACATCTTTCTCTATAAACTGCAAAATAAATTGAGTAAATATTTTGAAACATACATGGCTAACATTTTATTTCACTTATAGTAAATGTTTTCTAGTGTCCAAACTTTGCCATGATGTAATGTTCTTGCAGCTTCAAGGTAATTAGTATTGGAATAATGTAAAGTGATGAACTGACAAGAAACATATGTATATAAAAAAAATGAATAGGGTCAGTTTTGACTTCATGACTTTGATAGTGCATTTATTTAGTATTTAATAAGAGGAAGGCAGACTGACAGAGACTGTGGAGAAAAGTGAAAAACAGGCCGATCTCAATGAACCTTTGACTGCGAATCCTATTCCGCTCCCTACATTGTAACGAGATTGGCAAAGACAGAGTGGCTCAGCCATGAAGGTTACATCCTACACAAAGAGCTCAGTTTCAGAGAGAGGCAGCAGAAAGACTTTTGTGCGGCTTTGCGTTGCAAGCCATAAGAAGACATTTTAAGCCACTCTCTTTATATCACCCATTGCCTGAAGCTCCGTGAAGTAGCGGTGACTTTTTTTATGCCTATGCATTCCCCCACCCATCTTTCTGAGTGCTTGTCATTGATGCACCAATGCATGCCTGACTTTCAGCACCCTGGGCTCCTCTCTGGTTTAGAGAGAGGGATTTTCTGGCCCAAAAAAGCATGAAAGATGGAAGAATGTTACTTAAAGGGGTCATGAACTGTTTTTTTGTTTTTTTTTACGTTTTATAATATTCTCTGAGTCTTACTGACGACAAAACAGAAGATGGGCTCTCTGAAGCTTTTATTCAGGATTACAGCGAATGGCTTAGATTAGAGAACAATAACAAAAGCATGCGTGAATCAGCGGGTGGGGCTAAAGAGGCAATGATGTAGATGTAGGTGTTGATCTTCTTCTGCTGAGGCAGTCTTTCATTGCACTATTATGTAATAATGTGACAAAATCCGAAACAAGTCGTTTTCTGAGCAACACCAATGTCAATAAAAGCTGTTTTTGGACTAACAAGCAAGTTTGGAGTTCTGAAACTTAAAGGCTATTTTTATAGTACAACAACCTCTTACCTCTTAGCAACGTATACCCACTTTGGAAATAGAATTTAAAAAAAGAACGAAAAAAATTATGCACGACCCCCTCCTAGGCAGTTTGAGGAGAAAACAAAATCCTGCATGCATTTATTTTTGAGCTGTTATTGACGATGATGGTTTTTTAACACCCACGCAAAGGACATTGCGAGCGTGTTATGATTTGCAGATAGAACACCATCGTGCCACTAGACTAGACAATACATAATACCTACATAGGAATTACACTGTTAAGGACCATTTCTCAATCTCACCAAGTACTATAGCTATAATGTTTTAATAATCGTTCCAGTTCTTTGGGAAAATGGAAGTTCACACCAGCAATATTCAATGGAGCAAATATTATGTCTTTAATGGATGTTACTCAAATTAACTTTTTTATTTATTAAATTGTTGTATAAATCATTCTCACACTTGCAATTGCATTGGCGTCTTGTTTGTGTAGTATGAAAGTCACTACAGGGAGGTTTCCTTACGAGAGTGTGTTTTGATGTTACATGTTTGACTACATAAGATTAAGCATTTAATCTGTGAACAAATAGGAGACAATAAAACAATTCACATTGTAAGTTGAGAGGCATGAGTGCACTAGATTTGATCAACACGTTTCTTGAAATAGCACATTAACCCCATCTGCTACTGGATCAATTGTGTAGCTTGTTCTGCGGTCTGGATTCTCCACCTCATTTGTTGCCCTTCTCAGTCAGGTCTCAGTATCAGCTACAAATTAAAGCTTCTGGTCGAATCAGCATGCCTGTGATGTCCAAGCCCAATGGTCCTCATCTAAATGCTGTTTTTGTCCCTTGACCCCTTGAAAAAATAAAGAAATGGCTCTCATTTAGAGGGTTTCAGTGCAAGCATGTCATCAGATCGTTCACATTCGTGTTTCCAATCAATCACAACTGTTAACCTGTACTTGGAAACAGCATGCTAATGGAGACCTCCTGAATGAATATGTTCAAGAGGAATTTTTTCTGAGCAAATTGTTTAAATTGCTTGTTTTACTGCAAAATATATGTCATGTGATGTATGTTTCTGTCATAGGCTTTCATCTTGCTGTCATCTTGATTTAGTATTTACCACAGTTTAAAGAAATAGTTCAGCCTAAAATAAAATTTCTGTCATCATTTACTCTCTTTCATGCTGTTTCTAACCTGCATAATTTCCACTGAACAAAAAGGAGATGTTGGGAAAGACATTCATGCAGATTTTCCTCATGCATATCTTTTTTTTTTTTAGAAATTACACGTACTACCGGACAAAAGAGACTACATATATTCCAAACTTAATTATTCCAAACTTTTAACTGAGATTGATAGTGTATATTTTTTAATTATTTTTTAGCTTGTCATACAAGAGAAATACAACAACATTTAAGCTGTTATTCAAAATAAGATCTCAGTTTTAATTAGTGCTTCATGTTCAAGCATTCCAGTAGGTTACTGTATGACATCAGAAGATTTAGAATACAATGTATATTTAAAGGTCTATTTTTATGTTTGTTTTTTTTTTTAATAATAGTTTTATGGTATCACTATGGTATTTTTTGTTATTTTTGGAGCTTGATATAGTGTGACACTTGGAATTATAACACCATATGTGATGTGATAACATTCCAGTGACAATTTGTCTGTCCACACCAGACGCAACACGACTATGAGGCGCCATAAAGTCAATCAAAAATCACAGCCAATCAAAAGAGCGTGTGGGCGGGCTCTCTTGGCAAGCTCCCGCCTGGCACTCGCAACGAAATGGATAAGTACATAAATTCATGAACATTACCATTTTAAAATTATTATTAAATATACATATTGAGCTACTGAAACAATCTTTGTCATAGAATACACTTGTCTGTTCACAATAAGTTGACAATTTGAACGGAGTTCAATTTTGTAGTTTGGAGTTCACTTCTTTTTAATTATTTTAAAGATCTGAGGTGAATTGTCCATTGTTGCTTTCAGTACGGTTATAAAAGACACATAAAATGATATTCAAAGTCACATTACACACTTTTAGCACTTTGTTGTTCAAGCCGCGATGTTGCAAAAAAAAAAAAAAAAACGTTACGTGTCGGCGTCGTGTCTAGTTTGGACAAAACTGATTAACATGGAAAAGTTACATTTTATTTCATGTTGCAGCGTCGCATCTGATTAGGACACGGTGTAAGGTTCTACCTGACATTTAGGAGTTACTCACATATTCTTGTTGTGTGACAATTATTCACATTATGTGATTTTTTTTTTTTTTTTTTGAAGTTGTGTACATTTTTTTTAGAAAACAAAAAGGTTCTAAGTGAGTATATGGAATACGAAATCTTTGAAGCTCAATATCTCAAAACTAGAACCTTATAATTCCAAGGTGGTGATATTCTGTCCCTCTTTACTTTCATTGTATGCCAAAAAGAAAGGTGGCTAGGATGTGCCATGAAAGAAAACTGTACAGGTTTGGAACAGCATGAGGGTGAGTAAATTATGACACAATAGAAATTTGTGTGGACCATTCCTTTACACTGACAACAAAATTATCAGGAATATTACTTTTATTCTTTAGAAAGATGATTTTGTCCAAAGCAATACATAGGAATGGTCTTCTACCTGGTGTAAAGGGCATTGCCAAAGGGCACTGTAGTGATAGAGGATCTGCTATTGACAGATCTTGATATAGAAAAAACCCATATCCGCACATCACATCAATGTGGATCCAGCAGGTTTTGAGTCTGAAGAGTAGGCTGTACTGGCCCAGTCTGGTTTCAGATGAAAGACAATATCCCTCTATTCCAGGTACAGAGAAGAGAGCTGGTATATGAGAGCAGATTAAGGTGGAGCTGGGGTTGAGAAGGAGGGGTGGAGGGTGACCTGGAGATTGGACTGATTGAAATAGAGATAAGATATTAGACATGATCTACGTCGACAAATCCTTAGCTTAAGTTGTTGACTTACATTTCAGGAAATAAAGTGGATTCAATCTCAGCAACACTTGTGATTTCGATCTGAAAAGCTCTCGCTGGAAATCATGCCTCGGGGTTAGTCTGGATATTCGAGCAGAAAGGTGTTAGCATCTTTCTAGTTTGGGCACTGCAGAATTAATAAACTGCAAACTGTGAGACCTGTCCGCTGCGGCAGCTGCTCGTTATGCTTTTAAGCCGTTTTTTATTCCTGCGCTTCCTCCTAGTAAAGCGGAGCTCTTGACATGTTCCCTCTTATGACTGCTCTGCTCACTCTCTAGAATGCTGCATAAATTACACTGCGTCCCATTTACATTTGTCTTTCTCAGCTGGTAGTTCAGATCCGAACGCTCCTCGATTCACCCTCCCAGACAGCCGGTCTGAACAGGAATCTGAGAGTGGTATGGAGGAGCACAGAGGAATCCATATGCACTTCAGTGATTAGATCGATCCGTGTTTTCCGCTCTTGTTTTTCAAGTTTATATTGCTACCAGTGTATTGAAGTTTACCTATTTGTTGTTTTGGTTTTGCTCACTCCAAGGTTTGGACCCAAGTGGCTATAGCCTGTAAAGTCTAGGTCATATTTCACCACAAAATCAAAAGGAAAAAATGTTTTTTGCATAAAGAAAATGAAACATACCCTTAAGTGTTTTTGCAGTGTGGCATTTTGACAAATGAGCACATTCCCATCAAATTCTCATTAGTGTAATGTGAAAAAATCTTATTCTTACTGATTGAATTTCATTATTATTATTATTATTATTATTATTATTATTATTATTATTATTATTATTATTATTATTTTAAATAAATGTACCATATTTAATTTTTTTAACCATTTATTTTATTGTTTTATATTTTTATAATTTTATTTTAACATACTCTCAGAGTGCAAGAAATCTTTATGGAATTTAAATGTATGCATCATTTTCTTTATGAAAATATTTTTTTCCTTTTGATTTTGAGGTGAAATATTGTCATTAAATTTACTTAATGGAAAAACAAATCTTTAGATAAAAAAATTGAATTATTTTGAGCCTTGATTGCATAGAATACAAATTAAACATGATGCTGTTCATTCATTAAAACCATAATTTGTTGGTTAAATTAGGACTATGTTTTAAAGGGGAACTATTATGCCCCTTTTACAAGATGTAAGTCTCTGGTGTCCCCAGAATTTGTCTGTGAAGTTTCAGCTCAAAATACCCCACAGATCATTTATTATAGCTTGTCCAATTTGCCCCTATTTGAGTGTGAGCAAAAACAGGCCTTTGAATGCAAATGAGCTGCTGCTCCAGGCCCCCTTTCCAGAAGAGGGTGGAGCTTTAACAGCATGTGCTTCAGTTGCTCAACAACAACAAAGCTGGAGAATCTCACGCAGCTAAAATGACAATTGTCAGTTAAGGTGTTCAGCCTTACATTATTCCAACCGGAGTCGGACACTGATGGAGAGACTCAGGAAGAAGTTATAACTTTTAGAATGCATCTGGACGTATCTGAATGATTAGTGGATAAATTTATGTAGTTTCTGTGGAGTTGATTTAACTCATCGACTAGCATGTGCCGTCATGTTCATCTTTTGTGCAAATCCAGTGTTGAATTGACCCTCGTTTGTGAAGCAGTCCAGCATAAAATGACGACATGTCAGCAACACTCTACTACAACAACTCTTCCTCTTCTCTAAAGCAGCCCAACATGGCCTCATTCCCTTTGTTGCATGTTCTCAAGAGCAGGGTTTATGTAAATTTTAGGGTTGATGATGTTGCTAAAACAGGAAGAAGCTTGTTGTAGTCCCTACCAGCCGTTTGTTGTAGTCCTTAAACAGTGAATTCTTTAAAGAAAATATCTCCCTTTGCATTGAACTTTGAGCGTAATAACTTTGCAGTTGTTGTTTGTGCTCTAACAGCAACATTACACACTAACTAAAGTTAAAAAAGTGAAATCATAACCAACCACCCCTTTAAAAAAGACAGTTCTGCCTGGGGATTCTGGGATTTTACAGTAGACCCCATTGATTTCTTCTCCCTTTCCAGCAACTTCCGCAGTGTCAAAAGCTTGAAACACATAGAGAATTACTCCTTTCCTAGGAACAATGTGTGCTTGGTCCCGATTCCATGGTGATCCCTTTGGGACTTCCACTGAGAAGTAAAAACAGAACCAAAAAAAAACCTGCCAACGCTTCCTTTTCTCGTTCTCACTACAAACATCCTTTAACCACACCAAGTGCGCAGGAGGTATCGAAGTGTGACGTGACGATTCAACAAATGTATTAAACTGTACCATGTGTGAAAGTAAGCGTTATTTGGCCCAGCACTGATATAGAAAAAGCTTGACAACTTACATTGCACAGTACTGAATCAGGACTCTAAAAGGGGTAGTTCACCCAAAAATGAAAATTGTGTCATTATTTACTCTCCCTCAAGTTGTTCTAAACCTGAATTTCTTCTTCTTTTTTTGCTGAACTCAAAAGAAGATATTTTGAAGAATGTTGGTAATGTCGGTTGACTTCCATAATATGGAAAAAAAATAAAAAATACTATGGAAGTCAGTGGGGCCCATCAACTGTTTGGTTACAGATATTCTTCAAAATGTCTTATTTTGTGCTCAGCAGATAAAACATAAATTCATACAGGTTTGGAACAACTTGAGGATGAGATTTGAGGGTGAATTTTCATTTTGGGGTAAACGATTCCTTTTAATGACACATAACTTGAAGACATTTTTGCCAGACAGTCTCACATTCTCATTATTATAATAAACTGGGATTTTAGTACCAACTAGAAGAGAGGAATTGTACATATGATTGTAAATATACATTTACATAGTATATCCTTTTATTTATTTAAAGTATTTTTGCCTTCAAAGCTAAACTGTGTAATTTCTGCAACACAAGTGTCACCAGAAATGTGTCTTTATAATCTTTAATCAAAAAGTAATAACTTGCTCCACTAAGCCCTCTTATTTTTTTAGCCAACTGTCGTATATGTAGAGACTGCTTTTCACAATCCAATCAACTCCTGATGGGTAAATTTAAGAGCATTTTTGTTGCTTATCCTGTTTCACTTGGTAAATGTCGCACTACGAAAGTTAAATAGGTGTTGAACATTATTTCAGAATGAAAGGTGCCAAGTATCAAGTGCCAAAAAAATGGAGTAAAAACACTGAAACGTTCTGGCATCTTTTCCTGCATTTTAACTCAGTCAACTATTACTAGAACTTTACTAGAGTGGAGGAACTTGAACTTGAATCAAACTAAGCACTTAATTTTTTGTGTTTCTTGCAGAGTGAAGAACGAGAAACCACAGAGAGGACTCCATACATTCGTGATTGGATGTGAGTTGACTTTGACCGTACCAAAGTGAAGATGAAGTTGCTATGGAAACTGCTGGTTCTGCAGTCATTCCTGGGGTGCCTTACAGGTAAAAGTATCTTATTAAGAACTTTTGATGTATGCATGGCAGCTCCTCTTTGTGAACTCGGGTTTCGTATTCCTGTGTATATAGGGCAGGGGACTGGCTGAAAAGACGTCACGGAAATTGCAACCAACTCATATGCAATTTACATTAGAGGATAATAGGCCTGATCATTAAAAAGAGAAAGTTACAAAGAAAAGATCTGTGTAGCTTAGTTAACAGGTGAGCAATTGTTAAAGTCAATAACAGGATCCAGCGGACAGATCCAAGAGGAAGGGCTGACGGCTGTTTGCTTGATAGATTTGAATATAAATTAGGTGATCGGCTTGCAAGATAGGATACTAAGATGAAAAATATTAATTTGAATCTACTGATAGCTAAGAATGTGAGATTTAATCAAGAGGAGGAAGAAATCCTAATCTTTATTATTTGGCGGTCTGATACAATTTATAGCAGTCTGAAATTAAATTCTTGGGGACACTACTGACCCAGGGGTGCTCTGTACTGCACAATTGAAAATGATTTGTTACAAAAAGCCAATTACTGAGGGTTACTTTGTAAAAAACAGAGCTAAAGAAGTGATAGTGAGCTCTTGTGTTCATCACAGTGTTTCATTAACACTGATTTGATTGATTGACTGATTGATTTATAGCCTTGTGTTTTACATGGTTGTGCATCTTCAAGCAACATCGCGGTGCTTTGTTTCGGGTGAACGAGTGATTCAATGGCACATTCATAAAGAGAGCCATTTACTTTATTCATCAATGAATCATCCGTTTGAACGCATTGAATGAATGAATGCCTCAATGACTTACTTATTTAGACAATTACCACCACCTACTGGCAGTTTTAGTTTCTTATTTATGGCTTGTTTTCACTGAGCGGTATAGTACAGTAAAGTACAATTCCTGATCCACCACCAACAATACCCTTACTTGATAGCCGTGGCATATCCCGGAAAGTAGCAATCGACGTCACTCGATAGGCGTCACTTTCCTTTTGCACCCTTTCTTCACCAATGATACCCAGGAAGGTCTGCACCTCCTGGGTCGATCATGATACATTGCTGCGTGCTGACATTGTGTTGCAACTGTGTTGTGTTTCAACTGTATATTTAAAAAATGGCACCCCTTGTGTTGTCATTCCCCTTGCAGCATGAGCAGGTGACGATTCTATGTCAACCAATCAATGTTCTGTCTAGCTCCACCCTTTAGGTACCAGACTACTGTACCCCAGCAGAAAGGTCCCAAAAAAGTATTACGGTGCGGTTCGGTATTTTGGTACCATTCAACTTCTGACAATCGAAAACGGAAATAATTGCGTATCATACTGTACTGTACCATACCGCTCAGTGGATTTCATTAAAAAAAAACATTAAAGGTATAGTTCACCCAAAAAAATTTTGCCTAAAAGTTTGTGTAATTAATTCTATGTTGAATCAAATAAAATATTATTTTTTTCTAAAGCTACTTATTGTAATGTCTATTTCAAAATCTTGTAATTAAGATTTTAGTTTAAATTATTGCCATAATGTGTATTTTTCGCTTCATCTTCATTATCATTCAAAAACATCAACAATGATTTTCATTTACGTTTTTGTTACCAAGATTAACACTTATGTTTTGTGAGGTGGATGACTTGAGGTAAATACTAAGGATATTGTTCCCCAATGACTTTTTAGTCAACAACAAGTAGTTAAACACCTATAAAATTCATACCGTGCAACGCCATTGAAGTCAATGATCCTTCCCACTCACAGTCTTAAAAGAGAAAATTAGGGCTCTTGGGGAAGTAAAACTCACCCCCCTCATCTACAGTATCTCTAAAGTCTTTGTTGTTAATTAATGTACAAGGAGGGGAAATGGCGATATGCATGTATTCAAAACTCATATCGTGAATTTATTTCATATTTCATTAAGGAACAATTAAGGTGGCTATTATCTCTATTCATACTTTCTTTTACCTGAGGGCTCTTGTACATCAATCATAATCTGATTACGCAGTTCCATTTCTCATACTTAACACTGTCTGTGTGAAATTAGCACTATTTACCTTCTTTGAAGCATTTAATCAAATGGTACTTTACGAGATGATTTACTGCTAATCATTTACCGTAGTTTACATTTAGGGAATTTAAAAGCAAGATCCACAGATTTGAGCTGTTTCTGTTTCCCTATAGTTTTGGTATTGCAAATGGGGTAGCCAAATTCCATCACAAAATATTTTATTTTATTTTATGTTAAACTCGCTCATGAAGTTGGTTGAGAGAATGTACTCAAAGAGTGGTGACTTTGATGAAGCTGAAATGTAAAATAATTATGATCAGATTCACATATTACTCTAAAATGTGGAAAAGGGTGAAACAGAGCGAGTTAGGTGTGTCTTTTAAATCCGTAGCGTAGACTGTATGCATATGTATGACAGCATTGAAAATGCAGTTGCAAGTAACTTTTCAGCTGCTGAAAGGAGCAGAATAAATTCCATAAAATTATCTGAACTTCACCTTTAATGTTGTCAAAATGCGCAGTGTATTTGAAGACAGAAGTTCCCTTTCACCTCATGTCTTTCCAAACCAGACTTCTTTTCTTCCACACTGGCCGCTCTTTTGCATGCAATTACAATGAATGTGAAAGACATGAGGTTGAGTAAATAGTGACAGAGTCTTCATTTATGGGTGAACTGTTCCTTTAATCTGTTCAGTTACATTATCTCGCAACACATGCTTGAATCAGAAAAGACACTGTGTTTGGTGGTACTTGACTTTCTTGCACTGAGGTATCTTTGTTCTTCCCTTGTGTTTTCAGTTAGTGGTGGGTGGCACTGGTTGTTGTAGTGTTGTACTACCTTTTAATGCTGAACTGACAGGAAAGGTCGTGCAACCTGCCGAACAGCATAGACGAGGAAGGTTTGCCCCTGAAAAGACGAGGCTTGGCAGGGCGACTGCTCAGAATGCTGAGAGGGGACCGCAATGATCTCCATCCCCTGCTAGGCATCTTCCTTTGTTCTCTCACAGCACTGCGTAGTGACAGCGGCGAGCTGTCTGCCACACACACACACACACACGTCACTCCACCCTGATTACCCACCCAGTTAGCATGTGATTACCTTACCATCACACACACTTCAACCAAACACAAGCTGCATTCTAATTCCCTGTCTGTTTGTCTTGTTCTCATTGACTCAGGCCGGGCTCATTATTTTAGATTTGAGTTTCTTCAACACACTTTCATGTTTCAAAGAACACTTCAAGCAACATGATTTCCCTTTTTGTCAGAGGATATGACTCAAAAATGAAAATTCGTCATCATCTGTCTGCTCACCCTTATGTTGTTCCAAACCTGTATGACTTTCTTTTTTTTTTTTGTCCAAACAATGAAGGTTGAATAGGGACCAATGTTGTTCAAAGAAATCTTAAAAACATCTTCTTTTGTGTTCTGCAGAGGAAAGAAAGTCATACAGATTTGGAATGATGAGTAAATAATTATAGAATTTAAATATTTGGGTGAGCTACGCATTTTAGTACATTCAAAAAATGAGTTTTGCCTCTTGTTCAGTTTAATTTATTAAAATGAGCTAAAGTAACACAATTTTTGAACATTTTGCCACAACTTAATTTCATTGTGATCAATTGACCTAATATATTTAAAACTGAAATGGAGTGATTTTTTTTTGGGAAATAAAAAGGATTCCTAGCCTACAAAAGTGATCCGAGTTCTACACAAAATTGTTACGCAATAAAAAACAATATATTGCTAACAATAGAAATCCAGCTAAATTGTGTTGACCAAACTAAACTGATTTAATTAAACTGAGTGTAAAAACTTTCTTCAATTAAATTAAGCAAGAGTAATAAATTCATCTTGTATAATGTGTAATTTTGTATAATGGTAATTTTATAGGAGGGTATCAGTATAGTTTATTTTTGCATGCAATTAAATGGAAAACTATGCTAACAGGCCGATATCTAGCTAGCTAGATAGCTAAAAAAAGGACAATCAAACATTTTATGTTTAGTTCAAGTTTTTTAAAATATTACAACATTTTCCATGTTTTATAGTGGTTGTACTGAATGACTTGATGTTTCGGGACATGAGTATGAGCAAATGAAAACATGAATTTTTCAAATAGTTAAAAGAGAGTTAGTTACTTTGCTTCACAACCATGTGGTCCTTTGCAGGTGTTGGAATGATGTCACATCCTGTCACATGATATTGACAGCATGACTTGATCCAAAATGGTCCATTTATATTGGTTACTCCAAATTACATACTTTGAATCATATCTTTTTTTTTAATTATTATTAAGGCCTTTGGACCAAAAAATTAATCGTCACGTCATTGACCCATATGTATATATATATATATATATATATATATATATATATATATATATATATATATATATATATATATATATATATATATATATATATATATATATATATATATATATATAAATATATATATATAAATATTTAATCTGATTCTTTCTTTTATTAATTGGAACTTTTTTTTTATCTGAAAAAATCGGATCAATAAATGAGAAGTCTAGCATCAGTGCAATAACATCTTCACATGATGCAACACCTGAGTTAAAAAAAAATCAAAAGAGTAAAACTAATATAAAATGAATCTTGACCTGACATGTATTCTACTCTGTATTCCCACATTACTTTTTCATCACTCATCAGTATAAACAGTACAGCAAAACCGGCAGAGTTTGACACATTTCTACCATCATCCTGCATAGCCTTAATTCTCCTATTCTGTGCCATTTGATTTATCCACCTGAGACACCATCTGAAAAGACACAAAGTGACATTGTAGCATTCCACTGAGGTAAATCAAAACAAAAAAATGATGCAATGAAAGGAAATTGGAGACAGCGTAGGTGAATGTAGCTAACTCTTGATTTGGTTTAACATTTGAACTGGTGAGCTGAACTTAACAGGCCTGAGTTGTTTGTTTCTAGCTGTCAGTGCCTTAGTTGAAGTGTGTGTGTGTGTGTGTGTGTGTGTGTGTGTGTGTGTGTGTGTGTGTGTGTGTGTGTGTGTGTGTGTGTGTGTGTGTGTGTGTGTGTGTGTGTGTGTGTGTGTGTGTGTGTGTGTGTGTGTGTGTGTGTGGAAGTTCAATGCTTGAGCCTTATAAACAAACCACTTGACATTTTCCCTTACCAGCTGAGCTGTTTAATTTGCCCACCTTTTTCATCTTTGATTACAAATTTCTTCCAGTCAGTGAAGTGCTCTTTACCATCAGCTGCTAATAAGAAGCAGGATTTTTGCAAACAAAAAGGATTCAATTCCACAAAGACATTTTGTTTTAATTCTGAAAAAAATATATTGTACTTGGAACTAAATTTATATTATTTCATAAAAGTATAGTTCACCCCAAATTGAAAGTTCTTTCATCATTTACTCACCCTCATGTTGTTCCAAACCTGTATGGGTTGTTTTTTTTTTTTTGCTTTTTTTTCAAGGTTCACAAATTAAATTGGCAAAAAATGTAACATAAAAGAAGTGTGCACTATATTCCAATTCTTCTGAAACTTTGTGAGAAGCAGACTAAATTTAAAGAAACACTCCACTTTTTTTGAAAATAGGCTCATTGTCCAACTCCCCTAGAGTTAAACAGTTGAGTTTTACCGTTTTCGAATCCATTCAGCCGATCTCCGGTTCTGGCGGTACCACTTTTAGCATAGCTTAGCATAGTTCATTGAATCTGATTAGACCGTTAGCATCGCGCTTAAAAATGACCAAAGAGTTTTGATATTTTTCCTATTTAAAACTTGACTCTTCTGTAGTTAAATAGTGTACTAAGACCGACAGAAAATGAAAAGTTGCGATTTTCTAGGCTGATATGGCTAGGAACTATACTCTCATTCAGGCGTAATAATCAAGGAACTTTGCTGCCGTTCCATGGCTGCAGCAGTGCAATGATATTACGCAGCGTCTCTCACAAACGTCTCCATGGTTGCAAGGCACGTTCCCTGTGTAAGCAGGGGCTCACGGGCGCTGCGTAATATCATTGCACTGCTGCAGCCATGGAACATTTTGGTCATTTTTAAGCGCGATGCTAACGGTCTAATCAGATTCAATGAACTATGCTAAGCTATGCTAAAAGTGGTACCGCCAGACCCGGAGATCGGCTGAATGGATTCGAAAACTGTAAAACTAAACTGTTTAACTCTAGGGGAGTTGGAAAATGAGCTTATTTTCAAAAAAAGTGGAGTGTTCCTTTAAATTTGTTTTTCCACTGAAAACTTGCCCTCTGCATCTCTCAAATGTCATTCACTCATACATGCCTGTTCAAACTCATCAGTACATTAAGTTAAATTATTGTTTTAATTTACTGTGAGGCTATCGTAAAGTCCTTTCCACTTATTTTGTTTTTTATTTCTTTCTGCGGAGCGTTTGACAAGTTGTCAGTAGATGTTTGCTTCAATTGTAGGCATAAAATACTAGAGCTACATCTTATTTTCTGATTAATTTGGGTCTTAGATCCTTTCAATATAGCAATCAGCTCAGACACAGCCTTTGTTCCAATGATTTTATTTTGTTTGTCTGGTTATAGACCACTCACAGGTGAAAAGGCAGACAGCGGGACCCAGAAACCCGTCATTTGGTGACCAAGTTATTCAGGCTTGTAAAGGCGAGGCCCAGTGGGGATTCTGTAAACAGCATTTTCGCAAAACAATTTTTGCCTTCCGTGAGGTGTTATGTTCTAAGAAGCACTGTCTCCCCGACCCACCGCTGGCATGGCGCATACAAATGCTAATAGAACACCAAATGACTCGCCTCCACGACTCTCTGTATTGAAAAACTATGCAATCACATCGTGGGATCTTTTTCTTCAAAGCTGTTGTGTGCGGTTGTAGAGCATGCATATATCTCGAGTGTTTGTCTTTCTACTAGCAAGACAGTAGTGTAGTCATTGAGCTCTGTATCATATGTTATCACATTTCACACCACATATTCCACACGCCTCTGTGCTTGTGAATATGAATTGGTAATATGAATCTTAATTGGTTTGCGTGTGTGTGGATGGGTATGCGTGTATCTGGGTGAATGCGTGCGTGTGCTACCTGACTCTATACCAGGTGGAATAGATGTTTGGTTTGCGTGTGTGGTGAGGATTTGTAGCTTATCCACTGTCCTCATTAGTATCATAGACAATGGCACTCTTATTATATTGCATAGTACAGACCAGAATTCCAATTTTATGCTCAAATCTAATGTTGTGAAGTTGTGGACATGACCTTTTAAATGTGGCCCACATCAGACACGGGTCTGAACAAGCAACAGTGTGACCAGCATGCATAAAGCGCCCCTACCATGACACGTTCGTCATAACATCATCCACGAATTCCATACAATCATTTAATATTTTGTATCATGTAATGTTTTGTTTCAGGGTGATCCAACAATTCATTTTGTTTTCAGTTAAATTGACTTCAATCAAAAATAAATTCTATCAAAAATAACAGTACAAACTTGCTAGAGACAGACAAGAGAAAATCATCTTTGCAATTATGATGTCAAGGTTAAAGTCAAAATAAATTTCAACCTGACTTTGCACACCGAAGTCACATTGCAAAAAGTCAGATACATAACCATTTTATTTCCACATATGAACATGGTCCAAATCAGATTAAAAACGTCATTATATTTGTCATATGTGAGGGGGTAAAAAATCAGATTTGGTCCACATTTAGTGGCGGTGTAAGCATAGCCTATTTATGAACATTGTCTAACATGTATGAATCACACGTTTTGATAAATTGACTTCACGTGGAATGATGAAACTATGAGTAACAACTGTACTGACATCAGTAATTTGTTCTAGTGAATGT
Source organism: Chanodichthys erythropterus (assembly GCF_024489055.1). NCBI lineage: Eukaryota > Metazoa > Chordata > Actinopteri > Cypriniformes > Xenocyprididae > Chanodichthys > Chanodichthys erythropterus. The sequence continues at coordinate 29,432,937 of NC_090241.1, forward strand.
GACACTTTAGGTTTTTATGCATCAGAGGTTTGATTGCCCGTGTCCAGATTAGTGGGTTGAGTCCACATGATGATGGTATAAGCTTTATTGATCTTTAAAGATAGACAATGAGAGTTGCGTGAGAACGTATAAATCCTGTTTCTATTTGATGTGAGAGTAATTTGAGGTGCCATAGCTTTGTCAAGTGGGCCTGAAACCACATGTTGGTTGGTTAGAGGTCTGTTTTGCTTTCATGTGATTTATTGATTTAGTTAGTTCCAGTGCTGTCTTAAAAACAGTGTAGCTTCTTTTCAAGCTACTTTTTCTAGCTGTGTAGCTCGACAAACACTACATTTCTCTTTTTATTTCACATTGTTTGTGCATGAACTGAGGCAAAAATCAAAAATATTCTCCTAAATGTTACATTAATTAAAATAGGGCTGACCGATATCTTGCATGCGATTGTCACGCGCATTTCGTCAGTAAAGCCGGTTCCCTGATTACCGCTAAATCACCATCACCTGCTTTCAAATGGAGTGGCATTTAATAGACAGAGCCGTAGATCACTGACAAGCTACGCAATATCGCGTTCATTATCGAAGGCGATTCATCTGTGATATGAACACGATATTGCGTAGCTTGTCAGTGATCTACGGTTCTGTCTATTAAATGCCTCTCCATTTGAAAGCAGGTGATGGCGATTTCGCGGTAATCAGGGAACCGGCTTTACTGACGAAATGCGCATGACAATCGTATGCGATATATTGGTCAGCCCTAAATCCCAGCAACTCAGCAAATGGGTTAAATGTTTGCCCAACTTGCTGGGTAGTTTTATTTAATTCAACTGTTGTTTAAAAATTACTGTATTGCTTGCTTAAAATGAACCCAAAGTATGTTGGAAATACACGTTCAGCTCCCACAACACTCGGCCCTGCTCTGCTTCATACTACAGTAACGTTAATAATTGCATCCATGAGCATGATTTCTTCTCGAGTTCTTCTCCCAATTTTATCTTTTCCACCGGCTGTTGAGGTGAAGACCACATGTCCCAAGATTCCGCATTTAAACTTGGCGTCATTAAGCTACGCCTTTATTTTGAATAGGCCTCTAGCGATGTCTAGTGGACAGAAAATATTACATATTGCACCTTTATTTTATTTTTTTTAGTATAGGTAAACCACACAATGACAAAACCAAGTAAATTTCAGGTTATTTTTCATCATTAATTTAATCTACAAATCATTTTGCACTTTGGAAGTGGGCTGTGCGTATGATAAGCAAATGGACTGTCCACTCACCAAAATGATTAGACAGAGAAAGAGTGATAATGAGAGAGAAAGGAAAGGAAAGGAAAGAGAGGGTGAACCAAATCAAAGGTGTCAGCATGGCATGACAATTCTATGCAAATAAATCCCAACATTTGGCCCCATGCAAATCCCTTGTCACCCCTGAAACAAATTGAAGTCATCAAACAGATTCCTGTGCCAAGCTCCTCTGTAGTGAAAATATGCTTGTCACTCATCCAAAAGTCCCAGCTCATGTCTTTATATTTCCTGTGATTTCTTATTGTGGGTCTTTGTCATATTTTGAAGGCAAGTTTACACAGCTGTCTGTTGTGAGAGATTGGGATGTGGGATCTGTGTGGTTTTGTTTGCTGATTTGCTTTATGTATTTGTTGCTATTTCTTTGAGCCTCTGGCTGGGAGACACTGCTTTCATGCAGATCAGAGGGCCACTTTCTCCAGACAAGTTTCTGTATCTCATGGGAGGGCCAATAGACTTTGCCTCGGGCAAGTGTTGCTCACAGGCAGAGACCTGAAACTTCGAAAAGATATCCTGACAGAGGAGAGGAAGGGGTTGTATATGAAAAAGAGGGCAAAGAAGAGCACTTTGTCATCCACTTGGAAGACAGGATGTTTGTTCTTTCTGGTATCCCAGCCTTAAAAACACTTTGAAAGAGGAGATGTGTACTTCGCCAGAGCCAGTGCAGTAGACTAAGATAACTTCAAGAAGAAAAGGACTGAAAAAAGTTAAGTTACAGTAATACTGAGATCAGACCTAAACTAAGATCGATAATAGTACAAAAATGTACTATTACAAAATATGTTAAATATTGCATATAAAAAATAAAGCCCATTTTTGCATTATTTGTGAAATTAATTTCCATTTCACGAGTTTGTGTGCCCATCCAGTCTTAATAGTAACTTGGCTTGCTGTCCTCGAAGGAGGCTTGAACCCGAGGCTTGGCTTGAGCTCCAAGCTCAACCCCCTTATAATGGTACTACATAGGGGAGAATGAGAGAAATAATAAATTTTTTATTAAAAATATTAAAAAAATTTAATTCTTAAAGCAAGATATAACGAAATGTCATGTATGTCACGATAATGTTGTCTTTTTTAGGTTTCTTGCCATGGTTTTCATTGTCATTGCTGGAGTTCTCATTTATTTCTTTGGTTTTTGATTAGTTCTCACCTGTTCCCTTTTCAGTTGATTATCACCCTCAGTGTATTTAAACCCTCTGTTCCTTCAGTTTGTTGTTTTGTGTTAACGTTACATTGGATTATGTAGTGTTAATGTTCTTAGTGTTTATTAATAACAACGTAGTGTAGTGTTGTCAAAAGTACCGACCGCGATACCAAGTCGGAACTAAACTTTTAAAAATGTGATGCTGTTGAGCAGATTCGTAAACACCTGTTATTGGCCACTGTGTTCACATGCTCATGAGATATGTCTGTGATTGGCTACAGTGATCAATGCATGGGAGGGTTTGAAATCACACAGAAGTGTGTGAATTTGAAAGCGCTTTGAAAGCTTCTATCAGCGGACCGGTATCTGTGTAAAAGCTCGGTGAAGAGCGTCATTGATGTCTGTTTACAACATGTTTTTGAAGTGTTGATCGTTGTAGCCAATCACAGACATATCTAAAGAGTGTGTGAACACAGTAGCCAATCAGAGGCGTTTACGAATCTGCACAGCAGCGATCAACAGCGTCACATTTTTAAAATTTCAGTACCGACTTGGTGTTGTGGTCGGTACTTTTGACAACACTAATGTAGTGAAATGTAATTTCTTTTATATTTCTTTATTTTTATTATTTTATATACAGTAATATGAATTAGCTTTTATTTATTTTATTAATTTTTAATTTGGTTTATATTTCTATTTAGCTTTATTTCAAATTTAGTTTTAGGAATTTTGGCTTAAACATATTAGCTTTTTTATTTTTATTTTAACTAAAACTTATTATTTTCAGTTAATTACCAAGCAACATTTCAAATCTTTGTGAAAATTAGTTTTTATTTTATTATATATTGATATTACACATATATAGTTTCCTCACACAATTCTGTTGGGGCTTCAGGACACTTAACACTTAATTACTTTTATGGTACTTTTTCATCCTTTTTGGAGCTTGAAAGCCACTGGTGACCATCTACTTGTTGACGAGCAGTTTGTTAAATATCTTTTTTGTGTGTGTTCTATAATACAGCTTTATACAAATTTACAGTTCAAATTATTGAAAACTTTAAAAGTAAAATCATTGACCGAATGAAATCTGAATGGTCACCTTTCCTGGAAAAGCAATATGCATTTATTCAAAGCAGCATAAAACATCTGCCATTATTATTTCCATTCTTTCCACATCTCAATATTTAATATAAATCATATCCACATGTGGCCAAAGTACTCATATCTATATCTTTCTCTTTCCATTATCATTTATCAACCCAAAGATGGATATTCCCCTTTGGCGGCGGACTAGCCCCATCTCACAGAACCCCATTCACTCTAATGGCTCCCGCAGAGCATGAACAATACGGGCAGCGTTTCCATCGTTCCCTGACCTTGAACCAATTTATATAGCTTTCTGTCGCTCCCTTCCCGCAAATGCATGATCAGATGTGTTGGGGACTTCATCGAGCATGGAGGAATACATTTTCTTGAAAGTTCACCAGGGCACGCCGTGTGTCGTCTGCCACAGTTGGATTTACAGATATCGTAGCTCTTTTCTTAAAAAGAGCGGACCGTATCTCTTAGTTTAGCTTTTCCCAAACCCAAGGGAGAACATGCACACAATTGGCTTCAAGTCTGGGTTCTAAACAGACTTATCTGCCCGTATCTATAAGAGCTGAGTGTGAAAAAGCTGCTCTGCCCGTGGCTTATGGAGTGCAAAAATTAATGCAATAGATTTTGGATTTTCTAAAGAAGGTTTTGCCTTGTCTGCTTGTTGTAATTTATTCTCTATTCACATTGTGGTTTGTGGTGAGATCTGTAAATTCACATGGTCACCTGGTCACAGAGATTGTGGTTTGTGTATTTGGATTGTTCAGAATGGGATTTTAAAAGTCTAAAGCTTGTAATCTTTAATGGCTTTCCTTTGAAAGACATACTGAAATCTCTAGCAATGTGTGTGTGTGTGTGTTCAATAAATCGGATTACATTTTTCTAAAAGTCTTTAGTTATAAAGCTAAAGTAACTACAGTAAGTAGCCATTTGTCTTCAGTGTGAGAAACCGAACACAACTGCTCTTAGTTCAATGTTCTCACCTTGAAAAATCCCTTTTTTCTTTTTACCAGCATAATACCTTTCATCTTTATGCATAAGACTTCTATACAAATCTTCAAATCCACACTCAGACGAGGGCGAGCGAGAAAAGTTAACAGGAGTTTTTTGACTTGGTGCTTAATTGATTGATTCCGGCCCTTTGCCAAGCCGGATTTCGAGACGTGGCATATGAGGTCACCCTCACACAAAGTCTGTGTCAGAATTGTAAATGTAAAGGTACTGTATGTTGTCATGGTGACAGACACTGCAATGAATTGCATATAAAAGTGTCATATTCTGTATTATGCAAACAGCATTAAAGTTTGAAATTCTTGAAATGTCTGATCTGACACTTGTCATTTAATGGCGGCGCAATGGACATGTGAATTGAGAATGTCAGACTTCAGTAAATGAGTTCCAATCCTGGTTCACTTTGTTTAGTATTAAAAAAAAGGGCAGTTTTGACACTAAAATCTGATTGGGTGAGCTACATTCAAGGCCATTTTAAAACAGCCTACCTGTTGGACCTGCATGGAAAGTCTTGAACAGTTAAGGCTAATGACTATTACTTGGAGATTTCGCTATTGTGATTATAGCTTTGAGTGGCTATATATATATATATATATATATATATATATATATATATATATATATATATATATATATATATATAGCCACTCAAAGCTATTTTTTACAGTGATTTTACCACATTAAAGGGGTAGCTTGCAATGTGGTATACATAAATTTGACTACCATATATTAAAGTACCAATCCATTGTTATTTTAGTATCATTGAGATACTATTATAGTTTTGAATTATTTTATTTTTTATTTTTATGTTTTCCGTTTTCATATTGTTTAGTTTTAGTAATTTTGTTTGTCATTTTTATTATTTTTGCTTTAATGTCTATACAGTTTTTATAATTTTTCTATTTCAGTTTTAATTATTTTATTATTTAGTTATTTCTAATTTAAATAAAAGTTAAATAAAAGGTCTGCACGATTAATCATATTTTAATCATGATGATTTCTGCTTTGCTCCATTAATTAAAAATAATCTTCATGATATTGGCCCACTGGTTATTTGTTCAGAAAATGTTTTTTTATTTTTTTTATTTGACATTTCTGTTATCTTGCATTGGTAACAAGCCTCTTCTATCTTTCCTGCTCGGGGTTGCCAGATTTCTAGAGCTTAAATCCCCAAAACAGAGCTTTTCTCTTAAATAATTTATTTTCTACCCAGTGTTTTACTTTATTTACTTTCCTAACAGAAATAAATCCAAACTTGATTCTCTGACCATATTGTTTGCAATTGTGGTTGCTGAATAAATGCACTCTGTGCTACAATATAATACCATGGTACTACCATATTATACATCCAAAAATGTGGTGTGATCATGGTAGCGTGTCCACAAAAGCATGTTTTTGATGTAGTTTTTGAATTAAATTGGACTTGGTCCTGAGACTCTGGTTCTCTGTCTTCTTGATCTAATACATCTCTTGTCATTAATAACAGCAGCTGTAGCTGAGACTTAGAAAACTTTAATCTAATCATTACAAAGAGTAGCACAGTGTTAAGATTAATTAATACCTCATTAATCAAACACAAACTAGTCTTAGCAGCTGCCGCAACTGATTTTGCTCATTATCATGCATAGTTTGTTATATATTTTGGCTGTCAGAAGCACTTGAGAAGTGAATTATTTCAGCTAAATTATTGACAGCCCATGATTTAGCCACCCAGCGGAACTAATACTCTCAGGAGCAGATTTATGAAAGCCTTCAATACATGTTGGAATTTTCGCTCATGAATTTTCAGGGGCTTGATCAATGATTGGAGCATGGCAAGAGCCCCAACCAATCACAGATCCTCTTGCTCTGCATTGATCCAGCAATGCAGTCTGCACGCTGACAGTGTCCTAGTAAATCATAGTCTTATGTGTGAACCACAGGACTATTAGAATTGAACAGGGTAGAAATGACAATGAGATATTCCTATGAAACGTTGGCAAGTTATTACTCTCATTATTGCAATATGCAGTTTTTATGTTTAGACAATAGACAATTAGACACTAAATAATTCAGTATGTGCTGAAGCACACACACAAAATAGAATATTTGGTAATAATTAAAAAAAATCTTTATTTCATTGTGAAACTTTAGGAACAAAAATAAGGTTGTTTATTTTTTCTGAGACTATTTCTGCACTTTGATAGGCCAGTAGGTGGTGACAAGGGGCTTTCTCATTTGAATCATTCACCCAAACGATTTGATGGATTAATTCATGAAAGAATCAAGTGAATCTATGTATGAGCAAGTCATTGATTCATCCACTCAACCGATTCATTCAAAACGTGATTCATTCTGTAACAAAACACCGCTGCTGTGTTGCTCATAGATGCGCTATGGAAATGTTTTCATCAGTAGAGCAAAAATAGACAAAAGCACTGGCAATATTGTGACTAAAATGCAAGTTATTCAACATTAACTTACTATTTGAACTCTTTTATAAAAGCAATATCATCATAAAATACATGGGAACATTGAATAAGTTGCCAGAACTCAATGTTGCAAAACCCAACATTGAGTTCTGGCAAATTATTCAATGTTCACATGTATGTTATTATGATATTGCTTTTATACAGCAGTTCAAATAATAAGTTTATGAGTTTGCACGTTGTCAGTTTTTTAATAATATTTGGTGTATTGTTGTTCATTTAAACGCCCACAAATCACTTAAAATACAGACTCCCGTTCAAATTATTTCTAAAATAACTATAGACTTAAAGGTGCACTAAGCGATTTCTGAAAAATGCTGTTGAAATTGGACTGAGCACCACAACACACTTGTAGCCAATCAGCAGTAGGGGTGTGTACACTCATGATGAGGGAGGAGAGACAGTGAGCAAGAGGGAGGTTTGAAGAAAGACTTTAGAAAGGGTGGCTGAGAGATATCGAGCCAGATCAGTCTCATTAATATTTCACGCACACAAAAACAATTAGCATGCATGAAAAATATATACATTCATTATATGCGCAAAATAAAATTATATATTCATAAAATACATTTCACAAATGCAAAACACAACTCATAGATATACAACTGTGCACAAAAAGTTTCAATTTTTATCCTTGAATCTGAAAGTGCATGTGAATCACCTTGGATATTTTTGACACTTTCCTGGCAGCGCTCTCCTCCCATTCGGATCAATCATAGTCTTTAGCCAGTCAGATTTAAGCTTATCAATCAACCAATCATGATCACGTGAGGGCGTGCCTACCTGGGTGTTACGTCATCAGCTTTCGACCACAGTTCAAATCATGGCTGAGCAGTTGATTGGTTCATTTCTGTGTTTACTGAAGTTAGAGATCAGTTGAAGCTATAGTTTATTAATGATTAACAAATGTAAGCAACTGCTGTGCTAAAAGAATGTCCTATATTTTGTCCAAAATGAAGAGGAAATAATGCTTGTTTTGTTGTATTTTAGCTGCAGGTACAGAGCCTCTCAGACAGCTCCCTCAGTAACAATCACGCAAACGCTTGGGTGAGCAAAACAATCATCTGGGTGGCCAATACCCACCCTAGCTCCCACTTAGCACTGGCCTCATCGAGATTGTTCTTTAAATACTAAATAGATTGCAGTATTCTGAGAATATTCTCAGATTTAAAGAACAATGCCTTCATGCTGATTTTGCATTCTGAATTGCGATTAATCTTATTTTTGACCACAATTAGCATATTGAATTGTGATTGGCCTTGTTGCCTTTGCATTTAACTATAGTCGCCTTCACATTGCACATTGACTGTTGATTGCTGTATGCAGCCTGAAAACAGTGCAACTGATACCATGAAGTACTTTTTTTTTTTGATGTACTGTAACCTATATTTAGGTTGATTCAGTGATGTTAGACAATGTTGTTGACTTGAATTAGATCAATTCATTTAAGTGCTACTTCCTACAGTAAAGTACATTTTTTGGGCCTGTTCTGTTCTATCTATTCTTTTAGTGTCTTTTTATTTTGGGGCCTTTATCTTAAATTACTGTGAACCACCATTTGGGAAGAGAGAGAACGAGATAAGAGAAACTTCAACTAGGCCGCTCCATTTAAAAGCAGGTGATGGCGATTTAGCGGTAATCAGGGAACTGGCTTTACTGACGAAATGCGTGTGACAATGTCATGCGATATATCGTGCAGCCCTAACTTCGACGCTATCTCACAACCAATTTGTACGTATTTTATGTGGTGGCTAATTTGTGCCAATTTCGTACGACCTTAATTGTACGAATTCATACAATTTGTCTAAACCCCAGTGACGAGTAGTTTTAGGGGCGGGGTTAGGGGTAGGTAATTTGTATGAATTCATAAGAATTTGGCAACTCGTAAAATACATACGATTTAGCAAAATGATTCATACGAGTGAGGTCATACGAATTCGTACGAATTAGCCACCTCGTAAAATACGTACGAATCGCCGTAAGACCGGGTTGGAAACTTTGCAAACTTTTGTTATGCTATTATCTTTTTATCAACTGCTATTCGCACCCTAAAGGCCTGAACACACCAAGCCGACGCCAACGAACTAGTGGAGACGAAAGCAGACTGCGGGGTTTGCTCATGTTGGCAGCATCTGTGCTATCAAAGGTTGCCCTGACACACCAAACTGACGCTAAACAACCAGATGAAATGCCTTTCCGAAACAGCAGGTGGCAGTGGCTGAACAGCCAATCAGAATGATCCGATGGCCTGACGGACCGACGAGCTCCAACGCCGATTCAACATTTCGACGAGGACCAACTTCAGCCGACGGTGCGGAACACACTAAGAAAACTTAGTCGGCCGACGAAAAAAAACTGCCCGTCGGCCGACCGTCGGCTTGATGTGTTCCTGCCTTAAGTTGTCCGATGTTCTGTGGACAACGGCATCTGGTCTACGCCACCCTGTGTCCCGTTGCCTGTCCTATTAGCACAGCCCTGCAGACTCCTCAAAAAGACTATCAAGCAGAGTACAGCTGTGGCTGTGATACAGCGCTGTCCTGATCCTTGTCCACGTCTGCATTTCTGCAGCCTCAGCCTCAGTCTCTCCATCTGGTCTTTGAAGGAGACCAGAAACCCCAAGTAATCAATTTTTAGTGAGACACTCCAGCGCCTGTGATATTTCAAGTACCTCCTGACTTTGTGAAAAATAATCTTGCGCAGGATGACGTCTTAATACCAGGCCACTTCGGTTCCTGCAATTGACTGCATTAAGGCTTTCATTAGCTTTCATTTCATTGATGACAGTATTAGTGGGAGCTGACTTCTTGTTGATGAAAGCCAAGACTGTCTCTGAGTAACAGAAGCCCTTGTTCTACTCCAGGTGGACTCACCTGCTCCATCTCTTGGGACGCAATTATTCTTCTCGTGGCTGCATGAAGGCGCACGTATTCCTAGATGGCTGCGCAGGCAAGCCCTTGTTAATTGGTGATGTCAGCGATTCACTGCTGGCCCTGTTTTCTTTCCTACCGTTCTCGTTTTTATGTTTCCCTTTTTGGCACCTGCTTCATTTTGTTGTTGGTTACGCTTGCTCAACATTTTCTTCTGCATATGTATATATCGATAAATGTTTTATTCATGGAAACTGCAAACCGGTCCTGTTCCTACACCTTCTCCCTCTCTCTGACTTCCTCCTAACGCTCGTTTGAGGTATCATAACATGTTTGGCAGAGCAAGCCGAGATGTTTTTGATGAGGAAAAATGCGACCGAGACTAAAGTTTAATCCTCTGTCGTGTTTCATTTGTCTTTCTTGACACTGAGGGGATCTTTTAATGAGTATGCGTCGTTAATTGACTGACTGGGATATGTGGTTGATCACAGCACATGCTGGTTGAAGAACAGGAGGTGCACTCTTGCAGTTTTGAACCAACCCTTCTTCCCAAAGGATGCACGCACCTGTTCTTGAATAATTGTGCTGTTGCCATTTAATTTGACTTTAAAGATTGTCTTTTTAATTAAAATGTTAACTTTGTTTACTCTTTCCTGTGTTAACCTCAGATGGTTTGTGGATAAACTGGAAGTTCTTACAGAAAAATCTTCAGTTCTTGTGGTGTTGTTATTCATTGCTGTACGTTGTCATGGCGCAAGACATGATGCAAGGCTTATGAAATGTGTCTCATGCATTGTGTCATATGTCCTCTGGATATATTCCGTTTGTGTTTGTACAGGTGATTGGCCCCTCTGCATCCAACATCAACAGTAACATGAAAATATAACACTAGTGTCAAACATACAGAATATGCTTAGTGCTCTCCCTCTGGAATTGTGCACTTATTGGTTGAACAAATCTCTTATAAAGTGAAATGCGTAGTTTTTTTTTCTGATAAATACTTTGTTCTATCCCAGTTTAATGTGCATAAACAAATATCTATCTATCTATCTATCTATCTATCTATCTATCTATCTATCTATCTATCTATCTATCTATCTATCTATCTATCTATCTATCTATCTATCTATCTATCTATCTATCTATCTATCTATCTATCTATCTATCTATCTATCTATCTATCTATCTATCTATCATCTGTCTGTCTGTCTGTCTCTGTCTGTCTGCTTTTTGCTCCTTAAAAGAAGCTTAAAGTTTATCTCTCACTTTGTCTCCTGCAAGCAATACAAGCTAAGACCAGAAACCAGAAAGAATTCTTCAGTAAATGGAATTAAATGGATTTCTCAGAAAAGAACCCTAAGAAAATGGTTAGGATTTCTGCTGTTTTTTCCCCCCCATCTTATTGCTTGTTTAAATTGTTTTGAAAATTTTCTAAGCTGCTTATTTATTTAGCGCAACCAATGATGTGCTGACACCCCTTGTCGCTAAGAAGCATTTTTCTGTTATTTTGAAGCTGAAACATGTGCAGAAGTTCTCTGGTTTGGGGAGAAAATGCTCACTCGTGTTGCTTGTTAGAAGTCAGATGACCTTTAGAGCTTTTTATGGCTGCTGCACTAAGTTGGTTAGTCTCAATTCGACTTCCTCTGTTTTTACCTTCACTTTTGCTAAATTTGCTACATCAGTTGGGCAGAGAGCCCAATTAATTAATTAATTAATTAGCTGAGACTGTAGGTGTAAGATTATGGAGAATGTACATCAAACCAATGATATTTGCTTCATGCCCTTTTTCTGTGGAGACACTTTTAGGTAACTAGGAGGACTGATGCCAGACTGTCTAAAAGACTGCAGCTGTAAAAGCAGCATTAATATATATCTACATATATAAATATATATGTATTCAGATATAGTGCCCTGTTTTAACAATCCAAGAGCATGGTCTGAAGCGCATGGCGCAGGTGCACTTAGGGCATGTCCACTTTTGCTAGTTTAACGACAGAAAAAAATGGTTGTTGCACTAGGTGCATGGTCCTAAAGAGTTGTACGTAGTCTCTTAATGAGTCATCATGGGTGTGTTTTGGGCGTAAAGTGCAATAAACCAATCAGAGTCTCATCTCCCATTCCCTTTAAAAGCCGGTTGCGCTTGCACCATGGCTGATTCGCTATTTACATAGTTTTATTTTTAAGATTTAAAAATGTCTGTGTGCTGCTGTGCGTCCCTGTGTGTGTAACAAGCAGAGTGTTCATGCGTTGTGCACCCACCTATAGGTGCATATTACTAACGTGCCTTTTAAATAACAAAAAATAAATAAAAAAATACTGCGCCATTGACTTTCAGTTGCCTCAAAATAGCAACACGCCAACAATGTGCTTTTATTCAGCAGGGATGCAATAAATTGATCAAAAGTGACAGTAAAAACATTCCAGGTTGAATTTTTTGAATCCTAAAAACCTACTCATAATTGGCCAAACAGGTTTCACATTTTTGCCAAACAAATCTAAACAATGTGTTGTGGAGCAGTGTTTATCGCCAGGTACAGAGAGAATGTACCGTGGTGTCTCTGACACTGAAATAAGGGGCTGTCATTGTCATGTCACAGGAGGAATTAGTGGAGATAGTTAGAGCTGAGATAAAGTATCTGTCTGTGTGATGGGAAGCAAAACAAGCCCAATTAAAGCACCCGGGACCTAGAGAGCAGCTGTATTGGTGGCAGTCATCCATACGCACGTACTTTGCTCTTCTTATTCTTTAGTGTTATGCACTGTGGATAAAATTCTGTGTTATTGTGTAGACAACTATTCATACTTGCTCACACATATACACCCAGTCCAATAAAGTGGGAAAAAAAGGGTTGCGAAATAAGGCACTTAGTATCAAATGCGCTCTTCACCAGTGATGTAAGTATCCATTTACTCTGGAAAGACACATCAGTCGTAGTAGAATGGATGCTGAATACAGACTGACACTTGAACATTTTGAGATGAAACAGAACATGAGAGCTGGGTATCTTTTTGATATTTGATCACATTACAAAGCATTTCACTTGAAAAATATAATTCCTGAGATTTACATATACTGTATTCTCAAATTACTCTGATTTCACAGCAGGCGGTCACTTGATTTCATGTGTTATTTCTAAATTAAGGCACACACACATGTCAGGTTTTCATTTTTTATGGGGACTTTCCATAGACATAATTATGTTTATACTGTACAAACTATATATACTATCCTCTAACCCTACCCCTAAACCTACCTTTCTATCACAGAAAGCTTCCATCATTTTTAGATTTTCAAAAACCTTAATTTAGTGTGATTTATAAGCTGTTATCCTTATGTGGACCAAAAAAAATGTCCCCACAAGTTAAAAAAAGACTGGTATTACTATCCCATGTCAATTTGTTATATTTTGTAAGTGCAATATTACAATTTAAGTGTGTTTATAAAAAAATTAAATGAGTGAAATTAATTAATATTCAGTGTTAATGAATGAAATAAATTGGAATCTATTATGTTGAGAAAGGCATTTAATAGAAACTGCATTTTGTTGAAACTGGCAGCCTGTTGTTGTATGGATTTTAAGTTCTTCTTATATTACATTGTTTTTAAGCTTTTCATATGGAGTGAGCTGATACTAGATTTTTTTTTAATAAATTCTGAAAATAGTTTTATAAAACTGACGTATTTCACAAAAACAAATTTGTCCTTTCATTTCTGTATATCCAGAAGAAATGTAGAAATATATATTTTTAATATATTAACTATTGGATTTATTTATTTTTTTTTTTTGTGCCAACACTTTTTGAATATTGTCTGAGGTACAAAACACATTCACATGGCTTATGGCAAAACATTATGCAACCAGGCTGCCTAAGAAGAAATACATTTTTAAAGAGCTCCGGAAAAAGAAAATCCAACATTTTGCTCCTTAAAAGAAGCTTAAAGTTTATCTCACACTTTGTCTCCTGCAAGCAATACAAGCTCTCAAACCAGAAAGCATTTTTCAGTAAATGGAATTAAATGGATTTAGAAAATGGTTATGATTTTTGCTGCCATTTTCCCCATTTTATTGCTTGTTTAAATAATGTTTTGAATTTTTTAAGCTGCTTATATTCACCACAACCAATGATGTGCTGACACCTCTTGTCGCTAAAAAGCATTTTTCTGTTATTTTGAAGCTGAAATATGTGCCGATGTTCTCTGGTTTGGGGAGAAAATGCTCACTCTTGCTGCTTGTCAGATGACCTTTAGAGCTTTTTATGGCTGCTGCACTAAGTTAGTTAGTCTCAATACTACTTCCTCTGTTTTTACCTTCCCTTTTCAAAATTTGCTACACCAGTTGGGCAGAGATCCAGCGAGGTGAAGTGCAATACTTAATGAGTTTTCTTTTCACAGAGCCAGCAAACATGCACAAACCGACAACACCTAAAGTGATATAAAACACAAGTGTAATTAGCTGAGGCTGTAATGGAGAATGACAGACCGTCTAAATACAGTAAAGGAGCAATTTAGTTAAAAGTTAAAACTTTGATTAAAAATAATGCATTATAATATTGCATTACTCCCTAAAAAAGTTACTAATTGCATTACTTAGTTACTTTTTATGGAAAGTAATGTTACATTACTTTTGCGTTACTTTTTCTCATCTGGACTGGGCTGTTTGTTTGTTTATTTGTTTTTATAACAACAAAAAAGTTTTATTTTTGGAAAATGTTAAAGGTCCTTTCACACCAAAAGTGAACTGAATAAGCCTCAGGCTGAAGGAAAAGTAAATTCACGCCTGTCCAGTAGAGGGCGCAGCTCAAACCAACAAGCCTTTCAGCTGTGCTGTTATTCTAGAATACAGAAGAATACGACACTGGAGAAGAAGTAAATGAGTAAATGTACAGTATGCTCACATTTAGTATAGAATTAGTCTAGAATAACCATTACGTTTACAAAGTGCACACAATGCCTCTGCACTCCCAATTTCTCTCAACATGGGGGGCAGGAGCAGTGTCAGCCAGTAAATGGGAAAACAAAGTAACTTGTTTGAAAAAGTAACTTAATAAATTTAAAAGTAATGCATTACTTTACTAGTTACTTGAAAAAGTATTCTGATCACATAACTCTCGTTACTTGTAATGTGTCAACCCCAACACTGTATGTATATACATATATGAATATTTGACATTATTTTTGCATCTGATCATGTTAACACTTTGAGTGACAGATTTTGTGAAAATGTGGAAGCATTAACATTTAAATGAATGCCTATGAATATGTTTAATAGATTGATCCAGTATAGTTTTTTGGTACATAAAGATTTATTTTCTAACTTTGCCTATTTGGTCCCATGTTTAAAACCCAGAAAATGGTGCTGTTATCCGAGCAGGTTGCGTGAGGATTCTGAGTGTGTCACGTCACATGAGGAGCCTCAAATCACAACTGAGAGGCGCTTACCACACGTCTAATTGCCCGAGCGTTTTCCGTTACAACTGCGCTGCCATAGCGAAGGTTAAAAACAGACCACAGAGGTGATGGAAAGCAATGAACGCGTGTCTTCAAACCGTTGTTCTATATCAATCAACGGCGATTCCATTACAGTTGCCGTGGTGTTAGTTGAATTAATTGATATGTTTTGTCTGCTTGTGGTTTGACTCTCTAATGCCTTACCAATGCTGGCCTGCTCAGTGCCACCAGCTAATAGCTTGTTTTGCAAGCAGGTTGGGTGTCTGTAAGTGGAGCGTGCTGATCGCTCTCTTTCTCTCCCTCTCTCTCTTTCTGTAGGCAACACGCTGCGGAGCCCAGTGTTCTCCAAGCAGCCAGGCAGCATTGTGTTTCCAGTAGACTCCATGGAGAAGAACAGAGAGGTGGTTTTCAGCTGTGAGGCGCAAGGTGACCCTCCTCCTTTTTACAGGTGAGCTGACTGCCAACTTGCCACCGCAAAAACACTGTTGTTTGGTCATCTGCATCAGTGCTTCAGTAAATTGTAGCTCAGTCCCTTTTTATCGATTTCAAAAATGCACATGCTCTTTTGTGCCAATGCACATTGGCATCAATAGCACCATGTGCGACATAGCATGATAAGCGCTAAAAAATTTTCTTGAGAGTTTTTTTTTTTGTCCTAATCGCTTTGTTTCTGTTTCTGCAGCATTGCACTGGGTAGCCCCGCCCAAAGAGAAATCTCATTTTTCCCATCATAGCTGTACATTAAACATCAAACATCTGATTTACTTGAGTGACTTTTTTTGAAAAATAGTGACTGTTTTCTGATAGGTTTCCCGAACGCTCCCCACATCTGTCATTGGTCGGACAAACAAATAGTCCCTCCCCAAACTCACCCCATTGGTATGGCCAATGTTCCTGTGTAGGATTTTTCATAGATTACAATGTTTCAGTAAAAAGTATGTTGGTAAATATTGCTGTTTATTGCTATGTATTGGTGCATATAAAGGAAAATGAGTAAATAAAAATATACAGTGCATCTACAGCCTTATTCCAAAATTCATTATTTTCCTCAAAATTCTACAAATAATGACAATGTTTATTTGAAATCTTTGCAAATTTATTAAAAATAAAAAACGAAAAACTTACATGTACATAAGTATTCACAGCCTTTGCCATGACACTCAAAATTGAGCTCAGGTGCATCCTGTTTCCACTGATCATCCTTTAGATGTTTGTCCAATTTGATTGGAGTCCACCTGTGGTAATTTCAGTTGATTGGACATGATTTGGAAAGGCACACACCTGGCTATATAAGGTCCCACAGTTAACAGTGCATGTCAGAGCACAAACCAAGCCATGATGTCCAAGGAATTGTCTGCAGACCTCTGAGACAGGATTGTATTGAGGCACAGATCTGGGGAAGGATACAGAAAAGTTTCTGCAGCATTTAAAGTCCCTATGAGCACAGTTGTCTCCATCATCTGTAAATGGAAGAAGTTTGGAACCACCAGGACTCTTCCTAGAGCGGGCCACCCGGCCAAACTGAGCAATCTGGGGAGAAGGGCCTTAGTCAGGGAGGTGACCAAGAACCCGATGGTCACTCTGACAGAGCTCCAGTGTTTCTCTGTGGAGAGAGGAGAAACTTCCAGAAGAACAACCATCTCTGCAGCACTCCACCAGTCAGGCCTGTATGATAGAGTGGCCAGATGGAAGTCACTTCTCAGTATAAGGCATATGACAGCCCACCTGAAGGACTCTCAGACCATGAGAAACAATTCTCTAGTCTGATGAAATAAAAATTGAATTCTTTGGTCTGAATAGCAAGCGCCATGTCTGGTGGAAACCAGGCACTGCTCATAACCTGGCCAATACCATTTCTACAGTGAAGCATGGTGGTGGCAGTATCATGCTGTGGGGATGTTTTTCAGCAGCAGGAACTGGGAAACTAGTCAGGATCGAGGGGAAAGATGAATGCAGCAATGTATAGAGACATCTTTAATGAAAACCTGCTCCAGAGCGCACTGGACCTTAGACTGGGGCGAAGCTTCATCTTCCAATAGGACAACAACTCTAAGCACACAGCCAAGATAACAAAGGAGTGGCTACGGGACAACTCTGTGAGTGTCCTTGAGTGGCCCAACCAGAGCCCAGACTTGAACCCATTTGAACATCTCTGGAGAGATCTGAAAATGGCTGTGCATCGACGCTCCCAATCCAACCTGATGGAGCGTGAGAGGTCCTGCAAAGAAGAATGGGAGAAACTGCCCACAAATAGGCGTGCCAAGCTTGTAGCATCATACTCAAAAAGACTTGAGGCTGTAATTGGTGCCAAAGGTTCTTCAACAAAGTATTGAGCAAAGCCTGTAAATACTTACAGGTGCATCTCAATAAATTAGAATGTCGTGGAAAAGTTCGTTTATTTCAGTAATTCAACTCAAATTGTGGAAATCATGTATTAAATAAATTCAATGCACCCAGACTGTAAGTACTTTAAGTCTTTGGTTCTTTTAATTGTGATGGTTTTGGCTCACAATTAACAAAAACCCACCAATCTCAATAAATTAGAATACTTCATAAGATCAATAAAAAAAAGGATATTTTAAACAGAAATGTCAGGCTTCTGAAAAGTATGTACATTTCTATGCACTCAATACTTGGTTGGGCCTCCTTTTGCATGAATTACTGCATCAATGCAGCGTGGCATGTGGCACTGTTCAGGTGTAATGGAAGCCCTGGTTGCTTTGATAGCAGCCTTAAGGTCATCTGCATTGTTGGGTCTGGTGTCTCATCTTCCTCTTGACAATACCCCATAGATTCTCTATGGGGTTCATGTCAGGCGAGTTTGCTGGCCAATCAAGCACAGTAACACCATGGTCATTGAAACAGCTTTTGGTACCTTTGGCAGTGTGAGCAGCTGCCAAATCCTGCTGGAAAATGAAAAAAGCTTGTCGGCATAAGGAAGCGTGAAGTGCTCTAAAATTTCCTGGTAGATTGCTGCGTTGACTGTGGACTTCAGAAAACACAGTGGACCAACAGCAGCAGATGACATGGCAGCCCAAATCATCACTGACTGTGGAAACTTCACACATGGTTTCTGTGCCTCTCCACTCTTCCTCCAGACTCTGGGACCTTATACCCTGAGAATGGAAATTTAATAGAACTTGAAATTAAATATTCTAATAATTTGAGATACTGATTTTTATTTTTATTTTGATGAGCAGCAAGCTGTAATCATCAACATGAAAACAAAAGTCTGGAAATATTTTACTTTGTCTAATAAATCTAGAATATATTTAAGTTTTACTTTTTGAATTAAATTACAGAAAAAAAAACTTTATGATATTCTAATTTATTGAGATGCACCTGTATGTACATTTGTGTTTTTATTTTTATTTTTTTTTTTATTTTTTTTTAAAACAGTTTTAGAGATTTCGAACAAACTTCTTTCTTGTTGTCATTATGGGGTAGAATTTTGAGGAAAATATGAATTTATTTCCTTTTGGAATAAGGCCGTAACATCACAAAATGTGGAAAAAGTGAAGCGCTGTGTATGAAACTAAAACTTTTATTTTTTTTTACATTAAAAATTCATTTAGTGGAAAAGGTATGGAAACATGCTTTGGTTATTTGCAATTAGATTCTTTAGTTTTACATTTAGCTCTTACATTAAACATATTGAATCTACTTATTTCAAACAGTTACATAATTATTGTGATATATACAAATGTTCAAAAGTTTGTGGTGGGTAAGATTTGTTTTTAAAAGAAGTCTATTATGCTCACCAAGGCTGCATTTATTCTATTCTAAGTCTATTTGAATATATTTTAAAATGTAATTTATTCCTGTGATGGCAAAGCAGAATTTTCAGCAGCTATTACTACATTCTTCAGTGTCACATGATCCTGCAGATCTAAAACTTTTAAGTGGTAGTGTATTTTTGAGCCGTTTTCAAGCAAATGCATAATTATTGAGATATGTATTTAGAAATATTGTCAAAAGACTGAAAAATATTGAGAATTTTAGCTGTATATTGGCCTTTTCATTCTCTCTTACATATTATGATTTATTTATTTATAGTTAAGTATGTTCTTAAGTATGCTAATGTAGCGACTGGCCTCTAATGAACGTGTTCCCCTGACACTGTTCAGATGTGCTGTAGAAAGACGGATCCATGTGCTGTTCCAGAATTGATCAAGCTTAATGGAAAAGCTAATCAGTAGCTTCCTCTTTCTTGTCAGGAAGGTTGAATCATGGAGCCTTTTGATGAATGTCCTTCTTTCAACAGCTCTAGTGTCCATCACTTTCAAAGTGCATTAAGTTCAACCTCCTGAACTGCTCCCATCCTTCCCCAGTGCCTGTGTGCTATATTCCAAGTTAGGGTTTTGGGTTGCAGCAGTTCTCTAGTGGTCCTTGCGTATGTATATATATATATATATATATATATATGGATCACTTTTATGACAGCTCACTTGACAGCTCCTAAATCATTGTAAATGTAATTGTTTGGACATTTTATTTGATTTTTTTATGTTCCACAAAGTCATACAGGTTTGGAATGACACAATGTTGAATAAATGATGGCAGAATTTTATGTTTTTACTTAAGCTATTCTGTTAAGCCCGTGCACATGCCCGGAGGATAATCAAAGCTGTGAATGTAGCTTTTGAGCTAAGGCATCTGGTGTGTGTCTACCTTCTTGAAGAAGGTTTTAGTAAAGAATGTGTTACACAGAAAGACTTAAAGTGTGCAACATATCCTAAAACTGCCTCCTGTCTCCTGAGCCAGATGGTGTTGTATAGCACTACGTAATGTCTGGTTGAGCATGAGCACGTAAAGCATGTGCTCAGCAAATGGAGCGTCTGGTTAAAGCTGTCACTGCCGTGAGGTGTTTGATGTTATGATCCTATGTTATCATACTTCAGTACTATTATTTTTATGTCAAACTGCACTTTAAAGTGAAAAAGTGCACTTCTACCTGAACTGACCTATAAAACATACTTTTGTTGGTGTAACTTAGTGCAGTCAGGTTGATTTGGTCATACAGAATAATATTTTGACATTATCACAAAATAAACCCTAGAGCGGTACATTATTTTTGTTTATTATATGGATATGCATAAATAAATGGACATAACATATTTATCCGAGTTGCAATTACTTTATTATGTGAGAAGAAAAAGTTGAAACTTTTAGTAAGGAAATCACTTGCCTAAATAGTCAATTGTACAGTTTACTACTACACAAATATAATGGCATTATTTGATTGACCAATCAGAATCAATTACTGCAGGGAGCCGTGTAACAAAACCAGCTCTTTATTTTTTTTTTTAATCAGTCTTAAGTTAGATATTAGCACTGCCACATAACTATTGGAATCACATATTGTCCATGTAGTTGTAGTATGTATAAAAGTTTAACATTGATAATAATAATAAATGTTTCTTGAGCACCAAATCATCATATTAGAATGATTTCTGAAGGATCATGTGACACTGAAGACTGGAGTAATGATGCTGAAAATTCAGCTTTGCATCACAGGAATAAATTACATTTAAAATATATTAAAATTGAAAACAGATATTTTAAATTATTATTTAAATTTAAATTAATTATTTAAATTAAATATTAAAATTAATATTTTTTACTGTCTTTTTGATCAAAGAAATGCAACATTTGTGAGCATAAGAAACAAAAACAAAAAATGTTACTAAACTAAACTTGAACAGTATGTGGGCAATTTTAAGTGCGAGTGAGTGCAAGTGTTTTTTTTTTTTTGTTTTTTTTTTTAAACCTCTAATTGGTACTATATGTTGTGCGAAACATAACCTGGCATGGAAATTGTGATTTTTCAAGCCTGGCTTGTGTCATTTCCTGATCTCATTGACCCATCTTCTCCCAATAGTTCCTCTCCGCTCTTTTACTATCCGTTAACTATCATTAAAATACCAAGAATAAAACCGAAAAAAGCCATGTTATATCATTGCTTATTGAAAAACCCTGTTAACCTTCCTTGGTCTGCTGCTTTGTAACACCTATTCCTTGTGGAGAAGGTATAATTGAAGTTTAACAACTTATTGTAAATTATACTGCTAGGTTCTCTTCATCTGAGACGACAGCTGCTCCTTATACTTCAGACTTCCCACCTTCTCTCTCTGTAGCTTCTCATTCTAATTCACTTCTCCTCTTTACCTCACTTCAAGAAGCTCAGCTTAAGACATGAAGGAGACTAGAGAATGCTACAGAGTATCCTTGCATCACCTCATCGTGAAGTTGAGGGAGAATTGTCAATCAAAGGATAGCCCGTAGCCATAGTTACAGCAGCAGATGGGAAGTGGCCGTTTTTTTAGCGGTTACACAAAGTTTCTTGACATGCTGTCATATAGCAGCATTCTCATTTGTATGCTGATAATTGATCTTTTGAAATGAAGTTGTTACATTTTTCGGGAGAATGCGGCGGTATTTCTGGCCCCCATGATGAAACAAGAACGAAGCATTGGCGTAGTGTGAAAATGCAAATGTGTCACAAAAACTTGGAGATAAAGAGAAATAACACAGGCTGTCTGTGACACGAACTGGATGTTTTGTCACCCAAGATGGGAAGTGTAGGTGGTGAAATCTCAATTTCTTCCAGGGACAGGGGGTTAGTAATAACTGATGACATCCATTCGTACCCTTCTTGTTTCAATGCGATGCTACGTTATATAATTGGATGTCTTAGATGCGATGTATCATTTGCGACATTTCAACCAACATTTCTTTTATGAGTTTGATTTCACACGATGTTGTCATTATTCTTAATTGCAAGTGCGCTTTTACCCTTCACAAATCGCCAAATCAAGAATCTCAAACAAACAAGAAACTCATTTTATTGTCAAAAACCACTCATCCCTTTTTCTTTTCATCAGCCTCACTAAGATCAAACAGAGCAGAAAAGGGCGCTTGGAAACTAGCAGGAAAGAGAAATCATCTTATTATTGAGCCTGAGATTTGGAAACTCGCCACTCCTATCAATTACTGGCATCTCTAAAGACTGTGCAGTATCGCTCACTGTGGGCTACAAATATGAAATATTTATTGCTTTTTTGTCTTTTGAAAACATTCGACGTGTCGGGAATGTGCGGGTGTCTTTGATTTAGAGGTACTAGATTCAAATTAGACTCGAGAGCAGAAGTCCTGAAAGAAGCAATGTAGGGCTACACCCATATTATTTCTGAGCTTTGCATAGACACGCAGTCGCTTCCTGGTGTGAAGAGTCTGTGTGTTTGCAAATGACCCTCCTCTCAGGGGGCATTAGGGAGATTCTGTTTTTGTTTAGGAAAATAAGATGCATCTGTATACAAATGTGAAACAGACAAAGAAAACAAGATGTTGTACTACAAACACCATTTAGGAAAGCACGGTGTGAATGTACCACATGCTGAACTGGGAGACATAACATAAGCTTTCTTGCTAGGGATGAAAATTCTGTCATCGTTTACCCACTCTAATGTCGTTCCAAACTTTTATGCGTTTTTGTCTGCCGAAAACAAAAGAAGATATTCTGAAGAATGTATTCTGAAACTGTTTAGTTACCAATATTCTTCAGAAAATCTTTATTTTTATGTTCCACAGAAGAAAGAAAGTCATACAGGTTTAGAACATCATTTTAGGTGGACTATCCCTTTAAAAAGGAACATAGCTATTGTGAATTCAGTCAAGTTTTATGGCTTTTAGTCCATGTGTACTTGGAAGCAAAATGGTTACATAAAATAATGTTATTGCGGAAAATATAGTTGAAAAATCTTGTTCACAGGGATGTATACTGGTTTTTGTGCTGTCTACCGCAATATCTGCAGCTGAGATTGGTGGAAGGTGCCCTGCTTTGTGCCTGACAGGCGGTTGAGGACATAACCCCTAAACTTGCTGCTAACTCTAACCATACTGAGCCTGTAAGGCTAATCAGCCTGTCAGGCACAAAGCAGGGGCACCTTGCATATATCGCAGACTAGCAAATCAAAAATGGTTTGTCTAGTGTCTTGAACTGAAGGCTGCTATAAAATATCAGCATGATATCAAAATTAACCCTACATACTTTCTTAATTAGTTCCTGATATGAATGATTAATCAGGAAAAAGGTAAAAAAAAAAAAAAGTGTTAGAAATTCCGGTCTAAAATTCCGTCACCAAGATTTAAGCCCAATTTATACTTCTGCATCGAGTGTAGGCAGTAGGTTTGGCCAGGGTTGCCAGGTTTTCACAACAAAACCCACCCAATCTGTGTTTTGGCTGGATTCCCCTGGTAAAATTAGCATTCCAGGGGCTAAATATTGTATTTGGGGTCGCTTCAACCTGCGGACATAAAAAATAAGCTGCGGCAACAGTGTAAAAGTATCCCAATTCCACGGGAAAACTGTGGACTTGTCAACACTGAGTACAGTGTAGCCTACGCTTTGTTGTGTACCCTGCACCATACCCGGACGCGCACCTCCCCAAAAATATAACTAGACATCAGGGCGACGCAGACCGCAAAATCTGTGATTTGTCGGCTTGGTAGCATCGCATTTCCTCCTATGCATTTCCGGCATGTTCTGGCCGGACAAGCAGAGAAAATTCACCCTCCTTTTCCCTCAACCAGTTCACAAGTCATACGTAGCATCCCCTCCAACGCCTTCTCTCGTTTCTGCATTTTAGTTTTAGTAATTTCACTAAAAGTAACTGTTTTTCAACATCGATGAGCTTCAACTCCAACATGATCCGCTGTTTCAGTCGCCATTGTTTATAGTAGCCTCAAAACAGTGGCAAAGAAACTCAACACAGCAAAATATTTAAACCTCACCACCAACTAGCATTTCAGGTGTGTAACTGCAGAGAAACGCAGACAGAACGCAGAAGTATAAATGCTCACGATGGCGTCGGCTACGTGTAGGCTACGGCGTACACTCGATGCAGAAGTATAAATTGGCCTTTAGATTTCAACCCATCTCCACCAACTGGCTGTAATTTAATGACCACTTTTCATGATCCAGTCAATTACTGATGGATAAAATCAACTCCGACCCTACAGTACTTTTTTTTTTTCTCATTGAACATCCGGTTTCATTCAGAAATGTTTCCCATCACATTACAGAGGTATAATGGGTTGTAAGCAGTCTGACAAATTATGTAGTGATTTGATATTGGCTTTAAAAAAAGAAGAAAAAAGATAAGGCCTTTTGATGTCAACACAGCGATTTTGGTTTTGTTTCAAATAATCATGCAGCCTTACATAGATCTCTCATAAAACACATAACCTCATTAACGAAGTATCATCCTCTTCCCATTACCACAGTTAATGATGAAAAGAGTCTGGTGTATATGTGGGTTTTTGTATTGATTTGGCATATTGTTTATTTTAATAAGGCTGTTTGAAGGGTTGGAGAATCTGTTGATACCTTAAATGAATTCAATCCTTCAGTAATCTCAGTAAATTCCTGTAGTAATCACACTGCGTGCTATAGAATACAGAAATGCTTATTGCAAATATTAGTTTTAATTGGTGCTCTGTCATGATAAAGCTCACATTTGATGCTGTATGACTTTGTGTTCAACAAGATGGATGGTCACAAGCCGTGCCATTCTGGGCATTAATCTTGGAATGGGCTAAAAAAAAACAAGCTTCTGAATTTATCAGGGCTACAGCTGGTTGCTTTTCATTTAGCAGACACATTTTTATGCAAAGCACTTTACAGTGCACTAATTGCAAGGACAATCCCCTTGGAGTTAGTGTAGTGTACTAAGTGCTTTACTCTGGAGTCTAATAACAGCAGTGCATCTCGGTAACTCATTGCAGTTCACTGGTTGTTTTTATGTGGGATCACACTTTAGAACTTTTGTTTCACCAGCCCAGATTTGTACCCACATGTCTGATGACAGATGATAGATCCATAAAAAATAGAAAAAAACCTTGCTTCCAGCCTTTTCTTATTAAACTTTATTAGCTGATATTAACTGCTGTGTTTGTTTGTAAACCTGAAGATTTACTTTTTGTATTTTATACTTTATATATTATACAATATGATATGATATACATATATACTCATATATATAAAGTAAACTATTAATACATGGAAATATATGGACTATTCAGAGACACATTCTATATATTCAATCAAAATAATATACTGTACAGTGGTCCCAAAATATGTAAATGAAGCATCCAAATGTCTTTTTAATGGAAATCAAACATTGTTAAATGTAGTGTGTTGTATTGTGTTGTCTTATTTTAAAATAATTCATTAAAATAAGTGGTTTGATATTTTATGTAATGTTTAGACTTTTTAATTATGACTTAAAGGTGCCCTAGAACTTTTTTAAAAAAGATGTAATATAAGTCTAAGGTGTCCCCTGAATGTGTCTGTGAAGTTTCAGCTCAAAATACCCCATATATTTTTTTAATTAATTTTTGCCTATTTTGCCTATTTTAACTGCCTATTTTGGGGCATCATTATAAATGAGCCGATTCAGGGTGTGTGGCCCTTTAAATCTCGTGCTCCCCGCCCACGGAGCTCATGCTTGCCTTGAACAGTGCATAAACAAAGTTTACAGCTAATATAACCCTCAAATGGATCTTTACAAAGTGTTGGTCATGCATGCGGCATGCATGCGTCGGATTATGTGAGTATTGTATACTGTTATATTGTTTACATTTGATTCTGAATGAGTTTGATAGTGCTCCGTGGCTAATGAGCTAATGCTACACTGTTGGAGAGATTTATAAAGAATGAAGATGTGTTTATGAATTATACAGACTGCAAGTGTTTAATAATGAAAACAGCGACAGCTCAGTTATTATCGCTCCATCTGCCATTTTTCGCTATTGTTCTTGCTTGCTTACCTAGTCTGTTGATTCACCTGTGCAGATCCAGACGTTAATACTGGCTGCCCTTGTCTAATGCCTTTCATAATGTTGGGAACATGGGCTGGCATATGCAAATATTGGGGGCGTACACCCCGACTGTTATGTTGAGATTCGCCTGTTCTTCTGAGGTCTTTTAAACAAATGAGATTTATATAAGAAGGAGGAAACAATGGAGTTTAAAAATGAATGTTTCTCCCAAAATTGGGGAAAAAAAAAAAAAAAGTTTTATTTTTATTGTATTATGCTCACAAAGGCTGCATTTATTTGATCACAAAATGCAGTAAAAAACAGTAATATTGTGAAATGTTATTAAAATTTAAAATATCTGTTTTCTATTTCAATATATTTGAAAATATTACAAGATTTACAGCATTTATTTGAAATAGAAATTAACATTAAATGACACTTGTCACTTTTGATCAATTTAATTAATTCTTGCTGAATAAACATATTAATTTCTTTATAAAAATAAACTTGCTGACCCCACACTTTCGGTAGTATTAATTTCGATATTTTAAAATATATCTTCAATGCTCTTATTTTTGAGAATAAGAGCATAGAGTTATAACATAAATAAATAATCCTACAGTGATAGTTCGGTCATGGAAGGTCATGATGAGAAATGTATGAGTTCATATTGAAATCTCTGAACTGTGAACTCCTTTGTCTTGTAGGTGGAAGCTAAATGGCAGTCTGGTCAACCCTAAACCCGGCTCGCATCACAGCCTCTCTGGAGGCAACCTTCGCATCAACCATCTCAATAAAGATGAGGACGCTGGGACGTACCAGTGCCTTGCTTCCAACTCCTTCGGGACTATTGTCAGCAGGGAGGCCAGCCTAACCTTTGCCTGTAAGTCACATTCTGATCTCTGATCAAACCTGCAGCACAGAGCAGGTCCAAACAAACAGGACATTGCAGACCTGACAGCACGGACTGGTACGCTGGCCCTTGTTCTCCTCACTGATAACATGATCAAAATGAAACTGTTTTCCCTGAGGAGAGCCTAGTCGCTTTCTCACCTTCTCTCCTTCTTGTTTCTCTCTCACTCTGTCTGTATCTCACATACACACAGGTTGTTCATGGGCCACATTCAGTATTGCAGTTATCATTTATACGAGCTGACATCAAACAAACGAGATTCAGTAAAACACATTCAGGCCTTGTGCAACTTGTTAAGACTAATTGGTTCAAGCTCCACACTTTCCACACACCCTCTAAAAAAGCCCTATCAGCCAATAAAACAATGAGTATAGCATACTAGTGTACTAATTGTATACTTTCTGCAGTATGTACTGTACATACTATTTTAATTTTCTCTATCCATAGAAACCCTGACTGACCTACTACAAAATGTGCAGACCACTCTGTGTAAAGCCCCAGATATACTTCGGCCGTCCGCGTTCGCGCACCGTCCGCATGACGTAACCCCATCCGCGTGCAGCCCAAATTTCGATACCGAGGTGTGCGTGCAACAGCACATGTGCAAGCAGGTCAGAAGAGTCCACTAGGTGGCAATACGCACAGTACTGAGCACAATGTGCAGTCTTCGAAGAAGAGTGTGTATAGAGCGATTCAAAAACAAGACGAGTAAACTCATAAGCATGCCTTCTCCATCATTTTTGATTCCTGTTCTCTTGGTGTATCTTCTGAGCTATGTTGTAATGGGGGATGCACTATTTATCTTCTCCGATCCTACCCAGCAAATGTCCTGTTGATGACACGATGTCTGGTAAAGAGTATAGAAAAAATTGTACTGCGCATGTGTCGAACTCGGTCACCCGCGCACATCCGTGGTTAGTATACTTTGAAGGATGCACGGATGCGAATGCACACGAGGCGCGTCCGGGTGCGGAAAGTGAAGTCTACCCGGGGCTTAAAATAGCATACCCCGCAATGCACTCATTTTGGCAAATTAACTGGAATACCAGCTGTGGTTTATTTTATTTTATTTTATTTTATTTTATTTTATTTTATTTTATTTTA
This sequence comes from Chanodichthys erythropterus, assembly GCF_024489055.1. Taxonomy (NCBI): domain Eukaryota; kingdom Metazoa; phylum Chordata; class Actinopteri; order Cypriniformes; family Xenocyprididae; genus Chanodichthys; species Chanodichthys erythropterus. The sequence continues at coordinate 29,461,113 of NC_090241.1, forward strand.
TTTTATTTTATTTTATTTTATTTTATTTTATTTTATTTTATTTTATTTTATTTTATTTTATTTTAAATGTGGGCTACAATAATAAACAATCAATACAAGAAATAATAATAAGAAAGGGGTGAGGGGTGGGGGGTGGTTGGAGAGCCTCAGTTTTTGTTTCCAAGATGAAAAAATGGTGTGCTCACTGCCTTACAAAGGCAAAATAGAGTAAGTAAAATTCAGATTTTATAATTCAATTTTTATATTCCTTTTTCTTTGAATTGAAACGGCAGTGCTATTTGAAATGTTTATTTTTTAATGCATACTTTTTCACATACTATGTAAAAAAAATACGTTTACACAGCAGTAAGGTTGTCAAACGTACTGGTATTACCGGTACAAAAGAAAATAGTTTACATACCAGCATCTCTGCACTACCGGTAGTACCGAGTACCAGGTATATTCGATACATGCTGATAGACTGCATTCAAACGCTCTTGTTTGTGTTTGCTTGAGTGCTTTCGGCGACTTCTCAGGAAAATGCTTCAATAACTTTAAATGCGAACTGTTTATGTCAAGAATCGGGTTCTTTTGGTAAGGATATTTATTATTTCCTTTCTGTAACTGCCTTTCTTAGGGTTTCCGCGAGCAGAAACTTTAGCAATGCTGTGTCCTTGAATTGCTGTCAGAGTTTTATCACAATGATTGTGTGTCCTCACAAATCTGTTAGCCTATTTGGAATAACAAGAAAAATGTCTTACAAGAAATAACAAGAATAACAAGAAAACAAATCTTTATTTTTAGAAATTGGTAGGCTATGATAACGGTCTTGTTCTTGTGAGATTTATTTACGAGTAATGGACACCTGAAAGTAGCACATCCGCATATAATACTCCGAAGAATTAATGGTGTGAAGATTTTAGATCATTTTACATCACACCAGTTTAAACCAAACTGCTGCAATATATTAAGATTGTATAATTTGTAAGAAGTGTATTGAAAATACAAAACGGAAGTATCCTATGTGTTCATTTGGCTTCAGTACAACTCCTCCGACTTCAAGCAGCAAATCTCGCCGATCGGTAAGTTCATTTGAGATCTGCCAAACACCTCGCCTTGAATTTACATGAAATTAGGCGACTACAGTCATCCTCTAACCACATTTGTGGCATATGTACAACTTTTGGGTGCACTTCATTCGAGCAGCGCTAGTATTCCACTATGTTGACGAAAGTGAGGATGCACTACTTCGAGTCCAAACGGAAACTGTGTGATGTCATGTGAAAAGGGTCTATAGAACATGGTAGCCAATCACAATCATATCTGTTGAGCATGTGAACGCTTTGGCCTGTCAGTAAATTTAGTCACAGCTGAAAACGAGTTTTTTTGTTTAACGTGAGCTGAATTCTTTCATTATAACCAACAAAGTGTAAACACAATGTAAATAAGAGATTCATTGTACAATTAAGACATTTTTTTTAAATTATAATGAGAGTTTTCGCAGTAGTGTAGTAGTGATTGACAGACTTAGTGATTATAAAGGGAGGCTCTTCTCTTGCTCTCTGTTTACTACCCATTCACAATCTGAATACAAGTTTAGTTTTCATGCTGCTAAGTACACTGCAAATTTTCTGGATTGACAACCATGTTTAAATGCGCTATTGAATTGGAAACTGCGATGATTGACAGTGGTAACCAATGAACTGGACAAAACGGGATACAATTTGTTAAAGTACTTAATTCAACAGTTTTTGCTCTGGTACAGAGAACTGAAAGTGTTTTGCTATAACTGTTGAATTTCCCCCTATCATGATTCTAAAAAATCACTCTGATTGGCTGACCCGTCTTTGCATATGGCACTGATAGCAAATTACAAACAGGCCTTTCATATTGAATCCTGTTCCCAGCAAGGCCACTGCCTGAAGACGATGGCACTGCAGGGCAGGGAACAATTCTGTGGGGAGGAAGTCTGCTGTCATCGTAAGACGATTGGCTGACAGATCCATCAATCGCTGGTCTCTGACCTTACTAGGCTTCAGTTGTTGTCGTGTGGTGGGGGCACGCGTCTCTGACTGCTCCACATCCATCTTCTTTATTACTCTCTCCATAGCTTAATTAACTCCGCCGCATGATGGAGTGGTGCAGGTTCAAGAGAATAATTTAAAGGGCAGCTGATGTTATTAGATGGGATATTTTCTAATTTGGTATCTAATGCAGGAGAATTTGTAGGAGACCACGTTGTGCATTAGAATGCATAAAGGTGAAGTCAAGAAGTCATATTTTCAACTTGAATTCATTTTAATTCTGTAAAGTGGATGGAGGAAGATGCTGATTTCATAAAGTAGCTTGGAGAAATTAAAGATGGAGGTTGGTTCATATGTATAAGCTCTAATGTACTACTAAAAGTCAACCAAATGTTATTTACACTTTAAAAATTGATTAAAAATATTAATGACTCATCTTGCACTGGCATCACAGGCATATCTCAATTTTTCTCTAATAAAATAGATGGTGTGAGTGTCTTTCATGGAAATATACTATTCATCTCATTAAGAATTGTGAATTACATAAATGAATAAAAATAATATAAAATAATATATAATAATATATAGATATGTGTTATATTAAAGGTGCCCTAGAATTAAAAATCGAATTTATATTGGCATAGTTAAATAACAAGAGTTCAGTACATGGAAATGACATACAGTGAGTCTCAAACTCCATTGTTTCCTCCTTCTTATATAAATCTCATTTGTTTAAAAGACCTCAGAAGAACAGGCGAATCTCAACATAACACCGACTGTTACGTAAAAGTCTGGGTGTACGCCCCCAATATTTGCATATGCCAGCTCATGTTCAAAGCATTACACAAGGGCAGAACGTCTGGATCTGTGCACAGCTGAATCATCAGACTAGGTAAGCAAGCAAGGACAATAGCGAAAAATGGCAGATGGAGCGATAATAACTGACATGATCCATGATAACATGATATTTTTAGTGATATTTGTAAACTGTCTTTCTAAATGTTTCGTTAGCATGTTGCTTATGTACTGTTAAATGTGGTTAAAGTTACCATCGTTTCTTACTGTATTCACGGAGACAAGAGAGCCATCGCTATTTTCATTATTAAACACTTGCAGTCTGTATAATTCATAAAAACAACTTCATTCTTTATAAATCTCTCCAACAGTGTAGCATTAGCCCCTTAGCCACGGATCATAGCCTCAAATTCTTTCAGAATCAAATGTAAACATCCAAATAAATGCAATACTCACATAATCCGATGCATGCATGCAGTATGCATGACGAACACTTTGTAAAGATCCATTTTGAGAATTATATTAGCTGTGTAAACTTTGTTTATGCACTGTTTAAGGCAAGCACGAGCTCCGTGGGCGGGGAGCGTGAGCATTTAAAGGGGCCGCAACCTGAATCGGCGCATTTCTAATTATGCCCCAAAATAGACAGTTAAAAAAATGAATTAAAAAAAAATCTATAGGGTATTTTGAGCTGAAACTTCACAGACACATTCAGGGGACACCTTAGACTTATATTACATCTTGTAAAAAAATGTTTGATGGCACCTTTAAACTATTGAAAGATTTATATATTATATATTTGAGAGACTAACTCAACTATGTAATTTCTGGTGCAATTGCTGTTGAGCTCTCATAATTATTGTGAGTAATATACTTCATCATGACCATAAATTTGGCATTTAAACATTTTTTTTACATTTGAAATCACACTTGTGTTTTCTACAGGAGCATATACCATTCCTCAACAACCTCAAATTTGCAGTTCATAGTTGTTCTGTTGATATTATCATGAAAAATACATTTCTATATGGAGAACATTTTTACATCAGATGACAGACTGTTACACTTTGGTTATTTTGTTTCAATAAAAAATGCATTAACACAGGAAAGAAAACTGTTAGTTAAGCCATTTCATGGCTTTATTTGTTTTTTATATATAATTTTATGTAATTTGCACAAGAGTGTGTTTTTTATGCACACTTTTAGCAGCGTTCTGTCAGGACTAGCTTTAGAAATAATAGGTGGCTCATGAACTATCTTGCGTCTCTTAGAATGTATTTGTCTGTAAACAGCTCTGGCTTTTCTTTTCAAATAAACGACTGGGAAAATCACTTAATGAGTGAAAATACATTTATGGTTACTCTGGTGTAAGCTTGTACGGTGCCTTTGTGTGCTTTCAAATGATCAAAAGTACAGGTTATTAAAGAGACTTTCATTGGATGTGATAAAATGTTTTTTGTTTCTTTTTTTTTTCATTCTCTCTGAATAGGACTGGATGAATTAAGCAGATATTGAAAGGGTTGTCAGTAGGTGCATAGGAAATGAGAAAAATTGTCAGTGTCGATGCACCAATCCCTAAAGCAGTAATTGCATTCTGGGGAATTGCAGAATGTTTTTAATTAAAATGCCACTGATAGAGAAGGCTGTGTGCTGCGTCTTAATCGTATTTCACATATGTACCATCTTCTCATTTTCATTTTTGGGTCTTGAAAAAGACTTTGCACTTAATGCGCAATAATAATTAAAGTTCTATTTGACTTTGTAAGAAATTAAACTCTGTATCTGTAGCGTTAACAACATGTTGAACATTGTGGTGACAGGTTGAATAGAATATTTTTTCAGTTCAGTTGATGTTATTTGATGGGTCAGTGAATGCTGAAGATATTACCTACTATATATAGTGAAGATACCATGTCTAGTCATTGTAAGGGCTGTATCTCAGTAACAATGAGGTTTGGAGTCTGATTGCATAAATGCATGTTTTCTTTAGCAGTAGTTTCAAACGTCGTCAAAATTGTCTTAAATTAGGATTGTTTTTGTGAATGTTATTCACTGTATTAGAAAAAAAAATTACTAAACCACAGTGTCATACATTAAAGCAATTGTGAACTACTGTATAATTTAGTCTAAACTGTATTCTTTATAGGTGTCAGGTTTATATTGAGGAAAATTGACATTTTTATAAATTCCACTTTTATACAGTTTAGTAATTACTCATTCAATTGGCTGAAACATGGGTTTGATATTTTTGTATATTTGCATTTCAAGGCTGATGCATTCTGCAAGCAATTATATCATTACTACATGGCACAAGTCGATTGGTCTCTGTTGATTCAGCAGCAAATGAGATTGTTTGCTCAACACTTAAATAGTCTGGTTAAATGTTTGTTGTAGTCTAATAAGAGTTTCTTCGAAATCCTCCACCTCCCCCAGCTCCACCTGCCTAGATCTGCTACTGAATTTTTGTATGTCTATTTATGCAGCAGCTTCATATCTTACATGCTCATAGTCTCAGCCTCAGACGTTGTCCACGGACCATTGGCTGAACATCTGATGCATAAGGCAAACAAAATGGGAAAAACTTTGGGAGTTTCAAAGTAATCTGATTGGTTGAATTCCACAGGATTGCCGGGAGACGTGTGCGTCGCATTCTTTAGCGGCCCACCTGGAAACAAAGCAGTTGTGATGGCAAACCCCCTCATGGAAGAAGAAAGCTGTCATGTTTACAATGAGTGCTGATATATGATTAGGATAAGCTAAATGCTAGATTTTACGAAGTATGTGAAGTTTGCGGCGCCGTTGTTGCAGTAAACTTGTACAACGTTCTGGACTGAATGGAGTCCAGACCTTCTGCTGTCAGACTGAAGGTCTGGTTATGCGAGACTAACCTGCTCACAACAGATCGTCTGTGTCTCTATCCATACTTGCTCTGCAGCAGCAACAATCTACAGCAGCAGCGTAGCAGATGTAGTCCACCAAGACCAAATACATTAACATTGCCGTATTCAATAACATGCTAAAACTATTCTGAGAGTTGTCATGATTGAAATATTCTTAAAAATCCACTAAGTAGTCGATAATATATTTCAAATACTGTTATATTGTGTACGATGGCTTTTCTTTTAGATAACATAGTTTAGATAGTTTAGTAATAGTGGTGTTCTTCTCATTTCCTTTTCAAAAAATAGTTGGTTCCCATTGTGAAAGCTTACCCCATTTAGTGTGCCAACATGCCCCACTGTTAATTTACAGATATTTATAAACTATTTTCTGCTTTCAATATTGGTTTGTAGCCAATGTGACATCTAATAAAGAGAGAAAGCGAGAGCAGTTCATTTGAGGAATTTCTATTTATTCTGTCCCAGCTGACAGTAAAAAACAGCAGGAGTTCATCTGCAAGTCTGATTTAAGTATTATACCTCCTTCCATGTTTCACCAGTCTTTATAAAGACGCGACGGCTCACTAGGACCATGATAAGTTATGCTGGCATTTACAAATCACCCACAGTGGCGGCACTTGATAGTCAGGTTCATTTAGATTACTGTACATCCCATCAGATCGGTTTTGCAGAGCTGGAAGTTCTTCAGTGGTGTCGTTTTTCTTCATTTCAAACTGTTATGAATTGCAGAATAGGAAAGTGCTCATGGGACATTACATCATTGGCAGCCTTATGTCTTCCTTCTTAGTTCAATTGCATACCTGATACTCGGGTGAATTTACAAAATGTGGTTACATTTTATTTTAAATTATCCATGTTACAGTGTAATTATATTTTTAGTACTGAGTAATTAACTACATTACTATAGGGTAGACTTGTGCCGATATTTGGTAATGCGATAAATCGCGATAATGAATATGCACGATATCGTAATCGTCGGCACTTCAAAATACCGTAAATAATAATTTATTACCAATTATTAATTTTTTATAAGGCAATTAAGAATACTTTACCCATCAATCGTATAAAATGCACAACACCGCTGTATTCTGCTTCAAAAGGACATGCGCTCAGATGTAAACAATCCCAACGTGCACGAGAAGCACATGGCGGAACCAGTGAAGGAGACGAGCTGAATGAAAGTGCGCGTTCACTCTCTGACAGCAGAGGGCGCTGATGGAACAGCAGCGTGCAGCGGTTACCACGGAAACCGTGCAAACAAAGTAACTGCGCTAGTGAAGTTTTTAAAATGCTTCAAACAGCCATTCATTTTTTTTGTAATCTCAGTGTTGTTCATCACAGCGCCAAATACTGAATACTTAAAAAAGACTTAAAAGGATATTTATTTTCAAACCTAAACATTTTTATATTTTAATCTGGATTACAACATGCCCTAATGATTAGAAATGTTCTGATTATTTGTTATTGTTCAGTAAAACTTTGAAAACATACAGCTTCATTAGTTAACATGTTAATTCATTATCACTAAACTGACAATAAAAATACTTATAAAGTATTAATTATGATTAATTAATGTTAATTTCTTAGTTACTATTTAATAACATTACTAAAATCAAAATAACTTATTTAATGGACCTGAGATTAAACGAACAATGATCAGTTGTGTTTCTAAACTAACATTAACAAAAAATAACACTTTCTGTAACAAATGTAGCTATTGCTCAATCTTAGTTAATGCATTAAATAGAGTAAAGTGTTATCTGTTTTTCTTTATAGCCTAATTCTTTTGCATTTTAATCTGTTTGAAAATTCCCATTAAGGTTTTTGGGCAGAATTGAAACATTTCTGAACAAACAATGTCCATATCTGATTCTAAGTACATGACTAATTGTGTACTTTAAACAGCTGAAAATGTTTGGGAGCTGCGTAATGTTTAATGTAAAATTTATGTCCTGAAGCCAAACCAGTTGAGAAGTACTGATTTATTGTATGCATGTGAGTGTTAAATGCCTGTTTACCACATTTTTATTTTATAACACTGCATTTCCTTAGCCTGAACTGTTTAAATGAATACCATCTGGATCCCCCCAGCCGCAACTGTTTATGGGGATGCGTGTGCGTGTATTCTTTTTAAAGTTGTCTCTTCATGTGAGCGGTTGGTGCGGGGTGCTTTTATGCCACATTTCTTCAGGGGAAATAAAAAAGTGAACGGTTTCAGCTGTGTATATTAAAAGAAGCATTTGTTTAAGTACTCCCCCCCCCCTTGCTTTCTGTCTATTTCAGTTTCTTTTTGAAAAACCTCAGCTGCGTACTATCCTGAAGCAAACAGCCCGCTGAGTACTTTCAACAACAATAGACCCTTTGCTCTTTTTGCTGTGTGTTTATGTAGCGGGGAGCACCACTTGTAACCTCCCCAAAAAAGGGCAGACAAAAAACACTATAGTGACATCAAGATTTGGTTTGTCAGTAGCCCAATAAAGATAAACCGGCTGCGATCAAAACTGGTGTGCCCCACTCTCGCTGCGGACGACCATATGTCCCCTCTCAAAATCACTATGGCTTTTATCTCTATCCAAAATATACCCAAAAAGACACTCTTTTCCTTTTTTTCCTGCCTCAAATTAATTCAGTACCTTAGATGTTGAATGTGTTTGTCCACTTTGTTCTTGTAGGCTCTCAGTTTTATGGCTTCTGTTAGTCTTTTATCTAACATCCTGTGTTTCATTGACATGAAAGTGGCAGTCCAGCCCTTTGTTGCCTTCCCATCATGTTGAGGTAGAATCCAATAGGGTTATAATCGTGAGTGCTCAAGCACACGCGTTTTGGCTTGCTGCTTACTGGCCACAATCCAGGTACTACAGCCAGAATTTCCTTGAAGATTAATGTGTAAACTTAACTTAAATATTACTAAAGCTGTATTTTTATGTATATATAAAATACATCATTATAATACATAATACATAATTAATGGATTTCCAAAGTTGCTAGCCACTTAGCATTTTCACTGGCCACAATTTTGACATCGATACCATGGGGAAAAGCTGCCATATATATTTTTTTAATATTATCTCATAATATGGCAGCAGATATATTAGTATATTATATTACACTTTAAGACCTGACACACGGATCCATGGTGTCCTATGACACTGGCATTTTGACATTATTCTTTGTGTATTTGACTGTTAAAGAGCAATAAGCAGCGAAAAAGAACTCAATTTAGTACTGAAAGACAGCTTTATGTGCACGCACTTTGGGTGTGAGCTCAAAATCTATACATATATATATATATATATATATATATATATATATATATATATATATATATATATATATATATATATATATATATATATATATATATATATATATACACACACACACACACACACACACACACACACATTTTAAATTCCTGCAGTTTGCTTTTTGGAAATAAAACTCATTATATTTGAACATGAACACGCTTATGACACATCTCATCAGTCTAACCATATAATCATGCATATTCAGGGTAGTAAAACAAATTGTCTTGTTGAAAAATTGGTTTCATGTCTAAAGTATTCATTATAAGTTTTTTCACTTGCATAGGTCAGACAATTGGTTATTTTTATGTGCAAAATTTTACATTCATGATTAATGTTTTTTCATATTTAATTCTGTTTTATTTTATTTTAAACTTTATAAAGGGTGGTGAGCTCATGCAGAAGGAAAGTGCACTTTCTAAGTTACATCAGTTTTTTGTTTTTTTTAATTGTTTGTCCACCTGCCAATGGCTCCACTCAATGATTAGTAATGAACTCAGTTTGATTGAATACACTGTTCCTTCCATCAGTTTTACACGAACAGATACTAAATCAGAATTTTTGTAATTTCCTTTCAAAACAAGGATTTTAACATTGTGTCACATTAATATGAACAAATGATGAATAATTTGCATGCCTCATTCCCAGCTATGCCCTGACATTCATAAGGGTAATTAGCTTGCGAGTATTACAAGTATTAACAGTCTGTCAATAAGCTTCATACAATTCATGACACATCTGTGACTTGAATTCATTTCAGTGGCCTTTGGAAACTAAGCATTTGGTGGGCTTTAAGAAAAAGAGCCAGCTGTCCTGATACAGATTTTTTATGTTTATTTGATTTTTTTTTTTCCTCTTCATTTTTATTTTAATTTAAGCACTTGTACTTTGTTTTTGTTTTTAGGTACCAAGTGGGAATTTTAAAGACACAATAAGTTGGACCAATTACTAAAATCAGTGTGAGTTTCAACGTAATTTGGTGTAATTCCTAAAGCATTTACCATCATCCGCTTAAAAAATAAAATAACCAGCGTGGTTTCAACAGCTCATTGATGCTGATTCTCTGTCCTAGTGAAAAAGCAATTACATAAATTACTCCTTCATTACAAACTGCTCATTGCAGAGGTGTATGAGCCTTTACCGCAGTCACATATTAATCTGTGCTTTCCCTAATAGAAGACCAGTGTTTCAAATTGCAGCTGACTCCCAGGGTTAAAAAGAAATTTATATTTTAAGAAATAATTAGCCAACATGACACATCTTAGCTGACCTTATAGTCATCTTCATAAACCATTGAGCGTCATAATTTTGCACTTAAATCTAGCCCTGAAGCATAACCAATCTCTGGCCTGTGTTTAGAGGGAAGTGAGGAAGATTTAGCATTGATTTAGCCCATAAAGAGGCATTTCATCTCTGCATCAGTGCTCCAGGTGACACCACAGAACCAGGATCATTGGAGATGAGGTTAATGTGGGTTAATTCTTCTGATTTGTGCAATATGTGCCATTAAATGTCACCGTTAGCATGTGGCGTGAGAGTTAGTGCTGTTGAACACAGCCTTGTTTAGGATATTCAACCTATAAAAGAGCTCCTGGTAATTATTTTGTTAGATGAGGCCAGTTGTGAGGTGTTCTTCAACATGAGTCACTCAAGTAAAGGGGTCTCTGAACTTTGATGTACTTTTCAGCTGAGCGACTGCAAAATCCCTTTGAGGAAGATGACAGCGGGGGCTCGCAAAGCTGACTTCACGCTTTCGAATTCAAAAGCGTGCTGGTCTCGCAGAAATTTTTTACATCAGCATCTATATTTTTGATCCTTAGAAGTGCAACAGGGATGCCATTAAAAACTCTCTTCAGTGATTTAATGTCAAATAATTTCAAGATTATTCCAGTCATGTAGAAAGCGGAATTTAGTTGTGAGTTTTAGGTGTGGGAGTTAAATAAATGAATTCATGAAGTTTCTCAATTTCCTCCTTTTTTTCTGTGGGGACGTTTTCACACTTTTTAATCCAGTGAATATTTCTCTTGGTACTGTAGGTTTATTATTGAAAGCCAATTTCTGGATAGACGAATACCTTAAAAAGATACAGTTCACTAAGCACATGCTGTTTTATTATTATAGTAGTGGGGCATGTTGTCACATTGGGAACCTGACAATAAACAAATAAACTATTAAAATTATTAAAATAATTACGAATTGAATACATAATTATGAAACAGCAAAAGTGTACAAAGTAACATACAAACCATTTATTTAGTGATATTGCAATTAATGCATTGTATAAAACAATAACACACATACAGTAAAATAACCTGCCTCTACATAAATGTGACAACTTGCCCCATCCTGACAATCTGCCCTCATTTTATTATTTACACTTGTTTTTTCTGTTAAAGTTCATCTTAATTGAAGTAACGGTTATGGTTTTGGTTAAATATAATAACCCTGGTTTGAAACCAACATATAAAAAGCTAGAGAAAACAAGTGTGTTTGTTAGTGTGAAATTTCCCGGTGTGACAACTAGCCCCAGTGGCTAGCCTAGTGCATGGGTGCATCATCTAATTGTTGTTCATTTTTGTCTCTGAAAAACAATAAAAGATTCTGTAATAAAGCACATTTTAACAGTTCCCACATGAGACTTTACAAAGCGCCCATCCATGCATTCGATCTGCCTGTACGAATTACCTTTCCCAGTGATTTTAGGCAACAATTGCGCAAGGGACAAGCAGGAAGCTGTTGTGACTTGTTATTGTTTTCTGTCAATTGTCAAATCTAAATTAGTTTCAAAGGAAAGGAAATTCAGTTTTTGATGCGTTTTTTGGAACGGCTTTGTAATGGTTGCCGGCATGCTTTGAGATGAATACAACTCAGAGGGGGCCTGATAACTGCAGGAGCCATTAAAAGCACTCATGTGTGGCTCACGCTTAGCAAAACACCACCACGGTTGGGCAGGAGCACTCTTCTGTTTGGAGGGACTCATTGATTTTGTCCTCATCTTTACTCCCAATCTGTTAAAGCGTCGTAAAATTACATTGCTGGTGATTATAGATTTGATGTTTTGTGATTGAGGTCTGTCAGTGAGCTTTTAAATACGATGCAGTCTTTAGTAAAGAAATCCTTAAAAACCTTCGAGCTTTAGTATGAATCTTGGACCACGCCGCCGTTTGTGCTGCAGACATGATTGATAACTCAAATCATGTGAAAATGCAAAAGAAGAATTTTGAAGATCTGCTTTGTCCATATACTGAGAATCAGTGGGGTCCGAAATAACTTTAGACTCTATTGAATTTCATTATATAGACAAAAATTCACTGCAACACATTTCAACATATCTTCTTTTGTGTCCACATAAGAAAAAAAGTCATACGGAACGACATTAGGGGCAGTAAATGTGATCTGTGCTGGCAAAATGAGTCACAATGAGCAAATTTTCATTCTCTATTAAAAACCTTCAAAATGATTTATGATTTGTTGGAATGCGACAAAAAATGACTGAGCTACACCGGTTTGAGTCAGCAAAGTCAATTTTAAAGTTGAGAGTTAAAGTTTTCTTAAGGTTCCAAAAACAAAATCACCTAGCAACCAAACCTTAAAATCCATTTGGTACCTAGTCAAAACCCACACCTACAGATAAAAATAAGTAAATATATATATAGAGAGATATATAGATCACACGGATCTAATATAATGATAAACATTAGATGTTTTTCCCCAACAGTTAACCAAACATTCACTAAAGGCATAACAGATAATGGCCTGGTTTCACAGACGGGGCTTAGCCTAAGCCAGAATCAGGCCTTAGTTCAATTAGGATATTTAAGTATCTTTTATAAATGTCCAAAAACATTATTGGTATACATCTTGTGACAAAACAATGGCACTGACATATTTTAAGATATGGCAGTATAAGTTGCTTTCAGTTAAATTAAGGCGAAAAGGCTTTAGAAGGCTTTAAATACAACGCTTCTACTGCTTGGAATACCTTACAAAACATCTTAAAGCTCACTATGCTTCCATCACTAAATGAGTTTAAGTTACTTTTAACAGATTATGTGTTTTATCCTTTGGTAAGTTGCTGTTGTGATCCATGATTGTATTTTTCTGTCTTGATGTGTATTTGTATGTTTATGTTATTGTTGCTGCTTTCTTGGCCAGGTCACTCTTGTAAATAACAAATTAAATGAAATGAAAAAAATAGCTCAAACATGCATTTTAGCCTAGGACTAGCTTAAGCCTTGTCTGTGAAACCGGGGGAATGTTTGCATGAATACTCGCCAAGACAAATTTGTTTGAAATACTGTATATACTAAAAATATTTAAAACAGTTCATGTGAGTTCAGTGGTTCAATCCTAATATTATAAAGCAATGAGAAAACTTTTTCTGCTCCAAAAAAACTAAATAACGACTTTTCAACAATATCTAGTGATGGCCGATTTCAAAACACTGCTTCGAATCTTTTGTTTCAAATCAGTGATTCTGATCGGGTGTCAAAATGCCAAACTGCTGAAATCATGTGACTTTGGCACTCCGAATCACTGATTCGAAACAAAAGATTCAAAGCAGTGTTTTAAAATCGGCCACCACTACATATTGTTGAAAAGTCGTTATTTAGTTTTTTTGACTCACATTTACTGTCAGAAAAGCCTTATGGAGCTGGTTATGTGATGAAAATGTTAAAGTGTATTAGTTTACAAATCTAAAAGGATTAAAGGATTTAAAAAAGGAAACACGTGAAAATAAGTGTTTATTAATCAAATATCTGCCCCAGTTATCATAATTTGTGTGAAAACGAATTAAAGTTGTTTGTGTTTTACTGACACTAGTGTTCATTTCAGATGGAAACTGTAGTGAATTGTATGAATAGGTGTGTCTTTCATGTTGACATTGATGTAGCTGTCTGGGGGATGTTACCAAAATTACTTGCCTTAAAAGGACTTTGAAACCTCCTACTGTATAACACCTTATTAACGAATCGAATAGCAATGCAATGAAATCCACTTAAAGCACCTTAGCAACACATAGCAATGCATTCTGGTGGAGAGTATTGGAAAAAAAAGAAAAAAAACTCATATTCAAAACACAGCAGGATGTTATGGATGTCAGTAATATATGCTAGACTTTTTCCCAGTCTCTTTGGCCCCTATTTTTTGAATTTTACTTTCGCCCTCAAATTTTTTTTCCCCCCATTTATTCTAGTCTGAGTCAGCAAGAGGCTCGAGTTTTCTCAATAAACAGACTCAATGGGTGGTGATATAGCCCCCAGCCCAGCTGAAGGCTATTTACCACGTCTGTATACACACTCCTCCAAGGCTTCAACTTTGTGTGGCTCGCTGATTGTAGCATAAATAGTTTTCGGGGAGAAAATTACAATCACATCGAATGTGCTGTATATATTTAGCATAAATGTAATGTTTCTCTGTCTTTTCTCTCCTCCTTTTTTTAAGACCTGGAAAACTTCAAAACCCACAAGCGGAGTTCTGTGTCTGTCCGGGAAGGGCAAGGAGTGGTGCTTCTCTGCGGGCCGCCCCCTCACTCTGGAGGTCAGTACTACTTCTAGCTCGTTCATATTTCATTTACACCTCATTTTTTCCAGAGGAGAGATCTTCCGGCAGTCTCTCAGCACTCAGTTGTCCAATCTGCGGATCATATAATCCCATCAGCATCTCTCAATTCTCTGACAGCGTGTGTAGGCAAGCCCAGCCGCCCTCCGGAGACAGAGCTGTTTGTGTGCAAACCCTCTTCCACCCTCACCTTCCTCCCTGTAGCGTCAAACAGCATCCCTCCCTATTCCGAGCGAGGGATGCAGGTCAGAAAGCCATAAATCACAATCGCTCTCTTCCTGTGTAACACAAAGACCCTGAAGCATCAAGCATTTCATCCATGTTGGGCTGCTCCTCCCATGTATTTCTCCCAGAGTTTCTCTGCCGAATCTCACGTCTCTACCTCCAACATGAAATGTTCATTAACTCTGCCATCACTTTGATGGCCTCTATCAATTAACCAGCAGCATGTGATTTAACTGCTTATTAATGGTGCCAGCAGTGTTGCTTGTTAGAAGAAGTGCTTTGTTAGCATTTATTGCACAATAGGTGCTTTTCTCTTGGCCTTTTTTGAAGAGTGGCATGGATCCAAAGAGTTTGTACTTTTGAAACGTGAGCTAATTAACATTGCGAAGCCGAGGTTTCCAAAAAGAACTGAAAAATGATAGAACAGCATCCAAAAAGATATTATAGCATTGTCTGTAATATTACAGCACTTGCATTTTTTAAAACTAAATTTATACTGACCGGTTTGTGCGCTATTCTGATTTCTGAATGTTCCTGAATTCCTAAATTTGAATTGAAATGGAATTCAAATTCAGAAACGCAGAATTTGAAGTTTCTGCATCATGTAGAATTTAAAGGGTTAGTTCACCCAAAAATGAAAATTCTGTAATTTATTACTCACCCTCATGCCGTTTCACACCCGTAAGACCTTCATTAATCTTCGGAACACAAATTACGATATTTTAGTTCAAATCCGATGGCTCTGTGAGGCCTTCATAGGGAGCAATGTCACATCCTCTGTCAAGTTCCATAAAGGTACTAAAAACACATCTAAATCAGTTCATGTGCGTACAGTGGTTTAATATTAATATTATAAAGCGACGAGAATATTTTTGGTGCGCCAAAAAAAACAAAATAACGACTTATTTAGTGATGGCCGATTTCAAAACAATGCTTAAAATTAAACAAATAAGTCGTTATTTTGTTTTTTTGGCGCACCAAAAATATTCTCATCACTTTATAATATTAATATTGAACCACTGTGCTCACATGAACTGATTTAAATATGTTTTTAGTACCTTTATGGATGTTGAGAGAGGAAATGTCATTGCTCCCAATGGAGGCCTCACAGAGCCATCGAATTTTAACTAAAATATCTTAATATCTTGTGTTCGTAAAATATCTTGTGTTCGTAAGATTAACGAAGGTCTTACAAGTGTGGAACGGCATGAGGGTGAGTAATAAATGACAGAATTTTCATTTTTGGGGGAACTAAACCTTTAATGTATGATGTGCATAAGCAATGCTTTTATTGCTTATTTCTGCTTCTTTTTTGCCTGTGTTTTGATCCAGTGGCGTTGTGTCATATATTAAATGATGGAAAATGTCAATGGCGGTGAAAGTGTTAATTATTTATGCCTTGTTGCTAATTCAATTCAAATTCTACCTCATGAATTGAAAGTGAGATGATTTCTGTCAGGACCACTATCGTCACATATGATTGATAATGCATAGAGTTTGTATTGGCGGTATGGTTCTGTTCTGGGTAAGAACTCCCAGCGCATCCATGTAGCCTAGCATGGATAAGGCCAACCCTGACTGAAGAGAGGAGGAGCTGGGGATGGAGGAGGGTCAGTTGCTCCTGAGAAATGCAATAGCTGCTGATAATACTGAGGAGCTTATATATAGATGCTGTGATAGGCGTCGTATTCCTATAGGTAGAAGTAAAGTCACCTGGGAGTCAGCTGATGACTCAGCTGATGACTGAGCTTGACTGACGTGACCTGCCAGAACTGACGCTAATGCTGGATTTTTAAATGCTAAATCTTTCTCAATCCTGGTGCCTGGTGAAGCTGCACAATAAGACAGATTTTAAACAATAGCACAGCACAGATGTATTACATAAATTGGACAAAGGAAAGACACTGATATCATAGAGATTAGTAGCAAGCTCTACAGAGCTGGTAGAGCTACAGAAACAGTTATATGCTAGTAAAGCCTACACTGAGCTATTCAATCAATCAATAAAAAACAATAAATCCAATCTAGATGGGTGATCAAAACTATCTGTTATAAAACAATGTGTGTCAGAAACTTGCTTCTTGGTTTAGTACAGTAGATGTGACAAGAGGTTAGACTTTATTCTCAAAATGTTGAATCAAATTACATACCAAAAAGGTTTAATCTGTGCTGAAATGTAGCAGATAAGTGGGCTGTTACATTCAGCGGGGTCTGCTTTCTAAATTTGGCAGCTACAGAAATTGGCAAGGCAAGAAAGAAATCAGATTAGACAAAGATTCTTCCGGCTAGTTATAAATGGTATAATTCATCACAATATATATATATTTTTATATAAGTTATTTATTTATAGATAATTGCATTATGTTTTTATCTAAATTTCTTCTGTGATTTTTGTTAAGCATTAGAAGTTGCTGAAAAAAAAAAAATAAATAAAAAATATATATATATATATATATTGCCCATTTACAGAGGCTCCTGGTTAAAAATAATACCCGCCACATTACGATATGAAACTGTTAACAGTATCTGATGTCTGCAGCTGGCACATTTATTTATTTATTTATTTTTATTTTTTTGTCTGTCTTTGATGTTGGCTCACAAAATTCTGTGAAGTTTAAGAACTTGTTGCCTTTGTTGGATTTGGTGATGTGTTTTTTTTTTCCCCTGACTGTGTGGCAGCTGGTTAGTTTGCCAAAGCTTCTTTTCGGCTGTCCTCACAAATTAGATGAAAATTAATTTTGGTGTTGGAGCATGATTTATCTTTGACTCATAGAAGGAAACACAGAGTAAAGGAGTAAGAGGCCCTCTGGAAAGGAACTGTTATTACTGAGATTTCGTGTGCAACGCATCTGAATTTAAACAGAAAGAAGCCTTTGCATGTTAACTTTTATCATGTCCTTGTCGCTGTGGCACTGTGGAAGGAAAAGCCCTGTGAAAGGAAGCAAGACATTCTCTGTTAACTTTACAATGAAAAAATAATAACTCAAAGAGTTTGCCTGAATCTTCATAAGTATGTTGGAGGCTAGAATGTCAAAGATACAGTTACTCCAGGACCAAGTCAATATTAAAATATTTTTTTAAGAAAAATGTATCAACAACACATTATTAGTAGTACCACGTAATGAAAGCCCATGTACTGTATGTGCTCAGGTTTATCTGAGAAGAGCACTCATGTCATGTAATAAGTACTGTAAAACTGTAAAAATATTTTTACAATTAAAAATTGTTTTCTATTTAAATATATTTTAAAATACAATTTACTGTGTTGGCAAAGCTAATTTTTCACTAAATAATCATCACTCCAGTCTTCAGTGTCACATGATCCTTCAGATATCATTCTAATATGCTGATTGATGCTCAATAAAAAGTTATTGTTATTATTATTATTATTATTATTATTATTATCAATGTTAAAAACAGTTCTGTACATTTTCTTTTTTTTATTATTCTTTGATGAAAGATCAAAAGAAATAGAAAGCTTTTGAATGTCTTTACTGTCACTTTTGATCAACTTAATGCATCCTTGCTAAATAAATGTATTCATTTCTTTAATTTCTTTCTAAAAAAAATCTTACTGACCTTGAACGGTGGTGTATAATGTCACAAAAGCTTTATATTTCAGATAAATGCTGTTGTTTTTAACTTTCTATTCATCAAAGAAGCCTGAAAAACAAATTGTACACTAAACTGTTGATTAGACATGTTTCTTGAGCAAAAAATAGCATATTAGAATGATTTCTGAAGGAGTAATGATGCTGAAAATTCAGCTTTGCCATCACAAGATTATACTGATTTTACTGTATTTTTTTAAAATTAAACTTTGGTGAGCATTATTTTCTCCAAAACTTTTAAAAATTAATTAATGTATTACTTAATGAATTAATAAATAAATTTATTTATTTTTTATGTACCTATAATGATAATAATTAACATTTAAATAATATTATTAAATATTATTATTATTATTATAAATAATAAACATTTTAATAATATTATTAAACATTATTATTATTATTATTATTATTATTATGTTTTACTATAATATTAATTATTCATTATAAATATTAATTTTAATTGATTTATTATAAATATGAATATAAGAGTGTTCTGTATCATATTAGTTTATCCTGTGGTATCAAAACTTTTCATGGGAATCATGGAAATTCACTGGTATTGGTATGGACTATATTTTTGGTACGATGACAACCCCATTAGAGTCTATAAGAGGGTCGTGCAGCTGGACTGATTCAGTGCATATATAAATCACCCAGAATTTCATGTACAAGCCATAATAGGCCCATAACCACTCATAAAAAAACATTTAGTCATGAATAATTAATGTTGTAGTATTTCTACATTGATGCACATTAAAGATGTGGGTCTCCAGTTCGTGTCTGCTTTCGAAAAAGTGACTTCCTGTGACATCTGATGATGACACTGATCATTTATGCCATGTATCACTCACCCCCACCCCCCAAAGCATCCTCTGCAGTCAAACTTGGCATAGTCAGTGGGTGGCGCAGTAACGAATGAATATCGCAGCGTAGTGCTATTCATTACCTTCTGCACTCGGGGTCTGAATGACTGGCTACAGCTTTGAGGACTCATATGCTGCAGAGAACCTCTCGTCAGGAGCAGGGGCCTGTCTGCCAGAGCAACTGTCAGGGGAGGCATAAGGCAGAGAAGACAGCTGGCCCCCTGTTTCCTTATGCCGCCCGCTGCATGCCGTGGATGCGCTTGCACATGCTGATTGAGCTGTATATGATCCACTGGCGAGGGAGAAGGCGAGAAGAGAGGATTGTGGTGTGATTGGAGGAGAAGCTGTGTGCTGGCTGTTACGCTGCACCAATACAAATGTGATGAGATGTGTGGCCACGTGCATCAGTGTGAGCATATATTAGCGTGCCAAACCTCCCGAGTGTGTGTACATGTGTAAGCTTGTGACTCAGAGTATGAAATGGAAGCAGATGATCTCTTGCAGCACATTATCTGCATTTTTGCTCGGTTAAATCTAAGGATGCCAGCCGTCATCATCCTCTCACCGAGTTGAAAGCTAATTGTGTGGTAGGATCATAGTTTGGTAGAAGATGAAAGGGTTAGTTCACCCAAAAATGACATTTCTGTCCTTAATTACTCACACTCATTTTGTTCAAAGACCTCTGTTTATCTTCGGAACACAAATTAAAATGTTTTTGATGAAATTCAAGAGTTTTTTTTTTTTTTAGTTTTTTTTTTTTATCTCCCATAGAAAGCAACATAATTTCCACATTCAAGGTCCAGAAAGCTATTAAAGGCATCTTTAAAATAGTCTACGTGACTACAGTGGTTAAACCTTAATGTTCTGATTTACTTCTTTCCCCCATCTATACAACGCTGTTTACGTTGTATAGACAGTGCAGCGCTTCTGTGTTCTACGTCAGAATAAGTATTGGGCGATGCTGTAGATGTGAGATGAGAGTTGGCCAGTAAGAGTCGGCATTCTGATGTAGAACACAGATGCGCTGCACTGTGTTTACTATGTGAACAGCATAGGAGAATGACAGGGAAGAGAAGGAATTGTTGAATAAAGTTGTTATTTTTGTTTTGTTTTTGTATTCTCAACGCTTCATAACATTAAGGTTAAACCACTGTAGTCACATGGACTATTTTAACAATGTCTTTACTACTTTTCTGGACCTTGAATGTGGTAATTTAATTGCTTTGTATGGGGGATAAAAAAAAAAAAAAAACTCTTGAATTTCATCAAAAATATCTTAATTTTTTTTCCAAAGATGAACAAAGGTCTTACGGGTTTGTAATGACATTAGGGTGAGTAATTAATGACAGAAATTTCATTTTTGGGTGATCTAACCCTTTAAGGACATGCTAAAGGAACTGGGTAAAAGCAAATCAGGTAGTGAGATTTTCATTGGTCCATGCACTTTAGACCTGACCCATAATAATTTAAATCACAAATTTCACAAAAAAAAAAGACAATGAAAAATGTAGCTCTAGATTCCTAATTGTTTGAGATTAATCAATATTTATTTATTTAATATTATAAAAGTCTTTATTATGAAATGTATTTTTGCCAATGGTGGGTGAATTGAGAAAAAATTATTTATTTGATTTTTTTAATTTTTTAATTTATTGTTTTTTTGGACATTATTTTTTATAATTAAAAATATAATGTTATTTTGTCCCTACAGCATAATAATATTTATTTATTCATTCATTCATTCATTTGTTGTTATTTTTCTCACTTACATTTTTTAAGTATTTTTGCTTTGACACTTTAAAGAATACAGTCTGATTTTTCACTAAAAGCATTCTGTACATGTATGGTCTGTGAATAGATGAGGAGCAATCTGGAGCCATGTATTATGGGGCTTATTAAGTCATCATTCACAGGGTAACTCATCATACCCCTTCTACTTAACATCTGGACATGCTGTGAATATATTAATTAAAGACTGATACAGAGCGATTCAAAAATCAGCCTACTCTATACGAGGAGCAAATGGCTTAATAAACATATTTGTATCGGTTATACAAATCAAGATTGGGGTAGTTGACATGTCATTGCCTTTTCCCCCTACATTATAGGGTAAAAAATTATGTATACAGTGATGTCCAGAAGACATTAGTGAAAAGGCTTCTACTGTATTTTGAATTTTTCCAATCTAATGTGTTTTTTTATTTGAAAATGTACATTATTTAAAACTAATAATAATAAAAATACAAATAATATATATTTTTAGTATTTGTTACATCCCCTTTTGCTTTAATGATAGCAACACTCGAGCTGCATGAACTCTGCAATTTGTGGAAAAACCTGATAATCGTGTTCTCCAGCATGATTTGAGAACATCCCAAGATCTTTCTGCTTATTTCTTGGTGTCAGTTACATTTTGAATCCTATGTTTTCGAAGTGTCCCTGACAGTTGCTCTGGAAAATGTATATTTGAAGTGAACTTTTTGACACTAATTTTTATTTTTATTTTATTTTCTTTAACTTTTCACCATTTTTGTATCATAACTTTAAAAAAAAATAAAAAGGGTAGGGAGTTCTCTGCGGTCGCTAGGTTCTTTCCTACTGTCCCAAATCATAAGAGCCCACTTTTCTGATATTCTGGTTCCTAGATATTACTCAATTTCCTACTTCATTGAAAGTCTATGGGTTTTTGCAATAGTTGGCCAGGTGAAAAATAGGCGTGACTGCTTAGAAAACTAATAGCATCCAATTTATCTTGCTCATATTACTATTTGAAAGGATATTCTTGAAGTATTTAATTCATTTGTATAAACGACTGCAGATAAAATCTTGCATGAAGCTTTACCTGCATGTCAGAAAGGCTTCAAGCCACCTTTGTCTCTCCTTTCTGTCAGTAAACAGTGTGTACCTCTCCATTGGACACCAGTCACACATTATGATGTCCCCAAGGCTTCCTGCTAACAAACACCCGCCCCCTCACACACACATACACACATACTTCCTCACCCGTACACCAATCCTGTGGGAATAAATTCAGCCCTACAGGAATACACTGCCACTCATTCCCAACAACAAAACAACTGATTATGTGCTAGGCTCCTAGGCTAAGGCTTAGGAGACTTAGGAGCTGCTCTTAGTGCTGTCTGCCTTTCAATATGTCTATAAATGAAATTTCTTAAAGCAGTCACCGTACAAAATCGCACTTTAGCAGTTTACTTCTATTACATTGAATCTTTACTGTAGTATATCGAGATTATTAATAAAAACAAGATTTTTGCTATTTGGTTGCTAGTGTGTTCTAAATTTTGGTTGCTAGGGTGTGCTATTTTTTTGCTAGGTGGTTGCTAGGGTGTTTTGATTGGTTGCTAGGTGGATACTTAATTTTAAAGTCTTACTTAAAAGAACTCTAGAAAAAAATCCAAAATGTAATTTTTCCCAATGGTCGGTGAATTATTTATTTATTTCATTTTTATTTTTTTTTCATTTAATTTAATTTTATTTTATTTTATTTTTTAAATTTTATTTTTATTTTTCGGCATTATTTTAAATTAAAAATATAATGTTATTTCCCATCAGCAGTTTATTTATTTAACTTTCTCGTTCGAGCCAATCTCATATTTTTCTTACGTGAAACACCACCTGTCACAAAATGTGAAGTCACTGTGACTTTGTATGTCTTATTTTCATTTTAGTGGTTTAATGTGAGGATTATTCCATTTAATTGTCATCACATTTTTCTGGGAGAAAAACACCCTCTGATTATATTATTTTCACCCTTAGACGACATGTGAGATGTGCCAGATGTTTTCATTAGTAGATGGTTTATATATCTTTGAATTCAATTTAAATCATGTATTATGTTAGTCACATGGTACTCATCAGTTAGCTATTTATTTAGTTCTTTTTTCAAGTGTAGTGAAGCTTCCTTTGCATGTATCTTGTGTGTGAGACACAAGTGAGCAGTCAAGCCAAGGACAAAGTATTTGTGCTAATGGAGAGATAATAATAATAATAGAGCAGCTTTTGGCTTCTAGCTATTTTAGATTCATCACAAAGACTCAACAAGGTGTCATCTCTTTGTCTTTTGTCCTCTATTCCTTGTTTTCCCCATCCAATGTCCTTGCACGTCCATAAAGCACAGGGTACAAGAGAGTTCTAGAGTTTGTATCCGATCAGAGCTGTCAGCTTTCTTCTGAGATGCATATTCCTCATCGCTGGACACAGCATTATGGGTATGAGTAAATGTTTGTTTGCGCGAATGACTTCAGGAGTGCCCCGAAATGTGCAGTGTAGACCCAAATCGAGCCTTCTGTGCCGCCGCAGTCAGGTCGGATCAGTCACGCACAAGCAGTTGAGCGGCTGCCACCTCCACCTCAGCCCCCGAGCCTCTCTATATTCAGACGCCATCCGCATCGTTCAGCCTTATTCTCCGTATTACTCAATAACTATGTTTAGTGTGGGAATCTAATGCAGCTGACCTCCATTTCCTAATGGAGATCGGCTCTTTCAGGTGTAGCGAACGCTGAAATCGCTTCTTTTCTGCACTCGCGCTAACAATGGGCATGATGGCATCTGCCCCGGAGTCCTGCGGGCTGTGAGAGCACAGACCATGTGCACTCTGTCTGGTTCCGTTAAGAGAAAAGAAGATGCGATATTCTGGAGCTAAGTGCTTCTCAGACTGCTGCTGTGTTTCCTGATTTCTCCTGCTCTTTCAGGTTCACTCTTCTCGGTTCTTACTGTGCCTGTCAACACAAGGCCAGACGGTAAACGCTGTACTCAGAGACACACTCGTATAGTGGATATTTTATATTTCCTATATATATATATATATATATACATACATAATATGTAAAAACAAACTTTTATGTTAGATGTGATTAATCGAAGAGTAGTCACAAAGGTCATTGTCACAAGTGACCGAAACGTTTGCTCTTTTTTTTTTCAGTAAAAATCTTGTTTTTGTCTTGCATTTGATGTTTTTTCTTCTTTGGTTGAAGTTTATTGTTATTAACTTTATTGTTATTTTGTATGTATATATGAATTTTTACTTTTTTATGGAAGTCTTTTTAATATATATATACTTGATCGTGATCCTGCTAGTAATCATACTTTTTTTCAAACGAGGTGGTGATTGCTTAAAAAGTCTTAATTTACAAAGTGACAGTGAACTCTATCCTTTGATCAGTGTTGTTTTTTTTTCATTTATTTATTTACAAAATTATTAATTAATCAATTAACTTTGTTTATATATTTGCCAAGCAGTA